>NC_087395.1:10502500-10655000 GCF_031307605.1 Tribolium castaneum | reverse complement strand
TTTGCATTTCTTTTGTAAGACCAACCATAAGCGAGTTATAGAGTTGGATATAAATAATCTTTAACAAAAATTTGCTTTAAAATATAATGTTTGAAAAACCGAAATTAAACTAAATTAATTGAGTCTAACACTTTAGTATAGGAAAAAGGAGAAGACATAAAAGTCACCAAAGTCTTCAGAGTCGTTTTTAGTCGTAATATTAATAACAATAACATTAATAATAATAATAACGCTGCATTTTCGTCTTCGTCTCAAACATTGAAAACTGAATTACATTTTTGTTCAGTAACAGTTACAGTTTTCTTATTGGTTTTTTGCTTATATCTCGAAAACAGTTACTCCTATCAATTTTTATCTTTTTTTCAAAATTAAAGCTGATAAAATTTCCTACAAAATAGTTATTTGCATTTTTCTTGTAAGACCAACCATAAGCGAGTTATAGAGTTAGATATAAATAATATTTAACAAATGTTATTGTTATTAATATGACGACTAAAGACGACTCTGAAACCTTTAGTGACATTTATGTCTTCTCCTTTTATTATATTTATTTTTATTTATATAATTATTTTGTAGGAAATTTTATCAGCTTTAATTTTAAAAGAAAGATAAAAATTGATAGGAGTAACTGTTTTCGAGATATAAGCAAAAAACCAATAAGAAAACTGTAACTGTTACTGAACAAAAATGTAATTCAGTTTTCAATGTTTGAGACGAAGACGAAAATGCAGCATTTAAAATCGACTCTGAAGACTTCAGTGACTTATATGTCACCTCCTTTTTCTTCTAATAAAGTATTGGACCTAATAAATTAAGTGTATTTTAAATCACAAAACATTTTCTGTTACAGCACCTTTTTTTTAAATATTAATTATTTTCAAACTTATATCTCGCTTATGGTTAGTCCTACATGAGAAATGCAAATAACTATTTTGTAGGAAATTTTATCAGCTTTAATTTTAGTAAAAAGATAAAAATTGATAAGAGTAACTGTTTTCGAGATATAAGCAAGAAACCAAAAAACTGTTACCTTAATTAAGCGATTGCATATAAGCAAATTTAGTACTATTAGTATTATTATTATTAATGTTATTGTTATTAATATGACGACTAAAGACGACTCTGAAACCTTTAGTGACATTTATGTCTTCTCCTTTTATTATATTTATTTTTATTTATATAATTATTTTGTAGGAAATTTTATCAGCTTTAATTTTAAAAGAAAGATAAAAATTGATAGGAGTAACTGTTTTCGAGATATAAGCAAAAAACCAATAAGAAAACTGTAACTGTTACTGAACAAAAATGTAATTCAGTTTTCAATGTTTGAGACGAAGACGAAAATGCAGCATTTAAAATCGACTCTGAAGACTTCAGTGACTTATATGTCACCTCCTTTTTCTTCTAATAAAGTATTGGACCTAATAAATTAAGTGTATTTTAAATCACAAAACATTTTCTGTTAAAGCACTTTTTTTTTAAATATTAATTATTTTCAAACTTATTTCTCGCTTATGGTTAGTCCTACATGAAAAATGCAAATTACTATTTTGTAGGAAACTTTATCAGCTTTAATTTTAGTAAAAAGATAAAAATGGATAGGAGTAACTGTTTTCGAGATGTAAGCAAGAGACCAAAAAACTGTTACCTTAATTAAGCGCTTGCATATAAGCAAATTTAGTACTAAAAACAACTCTGAAGACTTTGGTGACTTTTATGTCTTCTCATTTTTCCTCTACTAAAGTGTTTGACCCAATTAAATTAGTTTAATATCGGTTTTTCAAACATTTTATTTTAAAGCAAATTTTTGTTAAAGATTATTTATATCCAACTCTATAACTCGCTTATGGTTGGTCCTACAAAAAAATGCAAATAACTATTTTGTAGGAAATTTTATCAGCTTTAATTTTGAAAGAAAGATAAAAATTAATAGGAGTAACTGTTTTCGAGATATAAGCAAAAAACCAATAAGAAAACTGTAACTGTTACTGAACAAAAATGTAATTCAGTTTTCAATGTTTGAGACGAAGACGAAAATGCAGCATTATTATTATTATTAATGTTATTGTTATTAATATGACGACTAAAAACGATTCTGAAGTCTTTGGTGACTTTTATGTCTTCTCCTTTTTCCTATACTAAAGTGTTAGACTCAATTAATTTAGTTTAATTTCGGTTTATCAAACATTATATTTTAAAGCAAATTTTTGTTAAAGATTATTTATATCCAACTCTATAACTCGCTTATGGTTGGTCTTACAAAAGAAATGCAAATAACTATTTTGTAGGAAATTTTATCAGCTTTAATTTTGAAAGAAAGATAAAAATTGATAGGAGTAATTGTTTTCGAGATATAAGCAAAAAACCAAAGTAAAAACCGTTACAGTTACTGAACAAAATGTAATTCAGTTTTCAATGTTTGAGACGAAGACGAAAATGAAGCATTTAAAAACGACTCTGAAGACTTCAGCGACTTTTATGTCACCTCCTTTTTCTTCTAATATAGTATTGGACCCAATAAATTAAGTGTATTTTAAATCACAAGACATTTTCTGTTAAAGCACTTTTTTTTTAAATATTAATAATTTTTAAACTTATATCTCGCTTATGCTTAGTCTTACATGAAAAATGCAAATAACTATTTTGTAGAAAATTTTATCAGCTTTAATTTTAGTAAAAAGATAAAAATTGATATAAGTAACTGTTTTCCAGATATAAGCAAGAAACCAAAAAACTGTTACCACTATTAGTATTATTATTAATGTTATTGTTATTAATATGACGACTAAAGACGACTCTGAAACCTTTAGTGACCTTTATGTCTTCTCCTTTTTCCTCTACTAAAGTGTTAGACACAATTAATTTAGTTTAATTTTAGTTTTTCAAACATTTTATTTTAAAGCAAGTTTTTGTTAAATATTATTTATACCCAACTCTATAACTCGCTTATGGTTGGTCGTACAAGAAAAATGTAAATAACTATTTTGTAGGAAATTTTATCAGCTTTAATTTTGAAAAAAAGATAAAAATTGATAGGAGTAACTGTTTTCGAGATATAAGCAAAAAACCAATAAGAAAACTGAAACTGTTACTGAACAAAAATGTAATTCAGTTTTCAATGTTTGAGACGAAGACGAAAATGCAGCATTATTATTATTATTAATGTTATTGTTATTAATATGACAACTAAAAACGACTCTGAAGACTTTGGTGACTTTTATGTCTTCTCCTTTTTCCTATACTAAAGTGTTAGACTCAATTAATTTAGTTTAATTTCGGTTTTTCAAACATTATATTTTAAAGCAAATTTTTGTTAAAGATTATTTATATCCAACTCTATAACTCGCTTATGGTTGGTCTTACAAAAGAAATGCAAATAACTATTTTGTAGGAAATTTTATCAGCTTTAATTTTGAAAGAAAGATAAAAATTGATAGGAGTAATTGTTTTCGAGATATAAGCAAAAAACCAAAGTAAAAACTGTTACAGTTATTGAACAAAAATGTAAGTTTTCGAGATATAAGCAAGAAACTGTTACCTTAATTAAGCGCTTGCATATAAGCAAATTTAGTACTATTAGTATTATTATTATTAATGTTATTGTTATTGATATGACGACTAAGAACGACTCTCAAGACTTTGGTGACTTTTATGTCACCTCCTTTTTCTTCTAATAAAGTATTGTACCCAATAAATTAAGTGTATTTTAAATCACAAGACATTTTCTGTTAAAGCACTTTTTTTTTAAATATTAATTATTTTTAAACTTATATCTCGCTTATGGTTAGTCCTACATGAAAAATGCAAATTACTATTTTGTAGGAAATTTTATTTTTTAGTTTTTCAAACATTTTATTTTAAAGCAAGTTTTTGTTAAATATTATTTATATCCAACTCTATAACTCGCTTATGGTTGGTCCTACAAGAAAAATGCAAATAACTATTTTGTAGGAAATTTTATCAGCTTTAATTATGAAAGAAAGATAAAAATTGATAGGAATAATTGTTTTCGAGATATAAGCAAAAAACCAAAGTGAAAACTGTTACAGTAACTAAACAAAAATGTAATTCAGTTTTCAATGTTTGAGACGAAGACGAAAATGCAGCATTTAAAAACGACTCTGAAGACTTCTGTGACTTTTAAGTCACCTCCTTTTTCTTCTAATAATGTATTGGACCCAAAAAATTAAGTGTATTTTAAATCACAAGACATTTTCAGTTAAAGCACTTTTTTTTTAAATATTGATTATTTTCAAACTTATATCTCGCTTATGGTTAGTCCTACATGAAAAATGCAAATTACTATTTTGTAGGAAATTTTATCAGCTTTAATTTTGGTAAACAGATAAAAATTGATAGGAGTAACTGTTTTCGAGATATAAGCAAGAAACCAAAAAACTGTTACCTTAATAAAGCGCTTGCATATAAGCAAATTTAGTACTATTAGTATTATTATTATTAATGTTATTGTTATTAATATGACGACTAAAAACGACTCTGAAGACTTTGGTGACTTTTATGTCTTCTCCTTTTTCCTATACTAAAGTGTTAGTCTTAATTAATTTAGTTTAATTTCGGTTTTTCAAACATTTTATTTTAAAGCAAATTTTTGTTAAAGATTATTTATATCCAACTCTATAACTCGCTTATGGTTGGTCCTACAAAAAAAATGCCAATAACTATTTTGTAGGAAATTTTATCAGCTTTGATTTTGAAAGAAAGATAAAAATTGATAGGAGTAACTGTTTTCGAGATATAAGCAAAAAACCAATAAGAAAACTGTAACTGTTACTAAACAAAAATGTAATTCAGTATTCAATGTTTGAGACAAAGACGAAAATGCAGCATTTAAAATCGACTCTGAAGACTTCAGTGACTTTTATGTCACCTCCTTTTTCTTCTAATAAAGTATTGGACCCATTAAATTAAGTGTATTTTAAATCACAAGACATTTTCTGTTAAAGCACTTTTTTTTTAAATATTAATTATTTTCAAACTTATATCTCGCTTATGGTTAGTCCTACATGAAAAATGCAAATTACTATTTTGTAGGAAATTTTATCAGCTTTAATTTTAGTAAAAAGATAAAAATTGATAGGAGTAACAGTTTTCGAGATATAAGCAAGAAACCAAAAAACTGTTACCTTAATTAAGCGCTTGCATATAAGCAAATTTAGTACTAAAAACAACTCTGAAGACTTTGGTGATTTTTATGTCTTTTCCTTTTTCCTCTACTAAAGTGTTAGACCCAATTAATTTAGTTTAATATCGGTTTTTCAAACATTTTATTTTAAAGCAAATTTTTGTTAAAGATTATTTATATCCAACTCTATAACTGGCTTATGGTTGGTCCTACAAAAAAATGGAAATAACTATTTTGTAGGAAATTTTATCAGCTTTAATTTTGAAAAAAAGATAAAAATTGATACAAGTAACTGTTTTCGAGATATAAGCAAGAAACCAAAAAACTGTTACCTTAATAAAGAGCTTGCATATAAGCAAATTTAGTACTATTAGTATTATTATTATTAATGTTATTGTTATTAATATGACGACTAAGGACGACTCTGAAACATTTAGTGACTTTTATGTCTTCTCCTTTTTCCTATACTAAAGTGTTAGACCCAATTAATTTAGTTTAATTTCGGTTTTTCAAACATTTTATTTTAAAGCAAATTTTTGTTAAAGATAATTTATATCCAACTCTATAACTCGCTTATGGTTGGTCTTACAAAAGAAATGCAAATAACTATTTTGTAGGAAATTTTATCAGCTTTAATTTTGAAAGAAAGATAAAAATTAATAGGAGTAATTGTTTTCGAGATATAAGCAAAAAACCAAAGTAAAAACCGTTACAGTTACTGAACAAAATGTAATTCAGTTTTCAATGTTTGAGACGAAGACGAAAATGAAGCATTTAAAAACGACTCTGAAGACTTCAGCGACTTTTATGTCACCTCCTTTTACTTCTAATATAGTATTGGACCCAATAAATTAAGTGTATTTTAAATCACAAGACATTTTCTGTTAAAGCACTTTTTTTTTAAATATTAATAATTTTTAAACTTATATCTCGCTTATGCTTAGTCTTACATGAAAAATGCAAATAACTATTTTGTAGAAAATTTTATCAGCTTTAATTTTAGTAAAAAGATAAAAATTGATATAAGTAACTGTTTTCCAGATATAAGCAAGAAACCAAAAAACTGTTACCTTAATTAAGCGTTTGCATGTAAGCAAATTTAGTACTATTAGTATTATTATTAATGTTATTGTTATTAATATGACGACTAAAGACGTCTCTGAAACCTTTAGTGACCTTTATGTCTTCTCCTTTTTCCTCTACTAAAGTGTTAGACACAATTAATTTAGTTTAATTTTAGTTTTTCAAACATTTTATTTTAAAGCAAGTTTTTGTTAAATATTATTTATACCCAACTCTATAACTCGCTTATGGTTGGTCGTACAAGAAAAATGTAAATAACTATTTTGTAGGAAATTTTATCAGCTTTAATTTTGAAAAAAAGATAAAAATTGATAGGAGTAACTGTTTTCGAGATATAAGCAAAAAACCAATAAGAAAACTGAAACTGTTACTGAACAAAAATGTAATTCAGTTTTCAATGTTTGAGACGAAGACGAAAATGCAGCATTATTATTATTATTAATGTTATTGTTATTAATATGACAACTAAAAACGACTCTGAAGACTTTGGTGACTTTTATGTCTTCTCCTTTTTCCTATACTAAAGTGTTAGACTCAATTAATTTAGTTTAATTTCGGTTTTTCAAACATTATATTTTAAAGCAAATTTTTGTTAAAGATTATTTATATCCAACTCTATAACTCGCTTATGGTTGGTCTTACAAAAGAAATGCAAATAACTATTTTGTAGGAAATTTTATCAGCTTTAATTTTGAAAGAAAGATAAAAATTGATAGGAGTAATTGTTTTCGAGATATAAGCAAAAAACCAAAGTAAAAACTGTTACAGTTATTGAACAAAAATGTAAGTTTTCGAGATATAAGCAAGAAACTGTTACCTTAATTAAGCGCTTGCATATAAGCAAATTTAGTACTATTAGTATTATTATTATTAATGTTATTGTTATTGATATGACGACTAAGAACGACTCTCAAGACTTTGGTGACTTTTATGTCACCTCCTTTTTCTTCTAATAAAGTATTGTACCCAATAAATTAAGTGTATTTTAAATCACAAGACATTTTCAGTTAAAGCACTTTTTTTTTAAATATTGATTATTTTCAAACTTATATCTCGCTTATGGTTAGTCCTACATGAAAAATGCAAATTACTATTTTGTAGGAAATTTTATCAGCTTTAATTTTGGTAAACAGATAAAAATTGATAGGAGTAACTGTTTTCGAGATATAAGCAAGAAACCAAAAAACTGTTACCTTAATAAAGCGCTTGCATATAAGCAAATTTAGTACTATTAGTATTATTATTATTAATGTTATTGTTATTAATATGACGACTAAAAACGACTCTGAAGACTTTGGTGACTTTTATGTCACCTCCTTTTTCTTCTAATAAAGTATTGTACCCAATAAATTAAGTGTATTTTAAATCACAAGACATTTTCTGTTAAAGCACTTTTTTTTTAAATATTAATTATTTTTAAACTTATATCTCGCTTATGGTTAGTCCTACATGAAAAATGCAAATTACTATTTTGTAGGAAATTTTATTTTTTAGTTTTTCAAACATTTTATTTTAAAGCAAGTTTTTGTTAAATATTATTTATATCCAACTCTATAACTCGCTTATGGTTGGTCCTACAAGAAAAATGCAAATAACTATTTTGTAGGAAATTTTATCAGCTTTAATTATGAAAGAAAGATAAAAATTGATAGGAATAATTGTTTTCGAGATATAAGCAAAAAACCAAAGTGAAAACTGTTACAGTAACTAAACAAAAATGTAATTCAGTTTTCAATGTTTGAGACGAAGACGAAAATGCAGCATTTAAAAACGACTCTGAAGACTTCTGTGACTTTTAAGTCACCTCCTTTTTCTTCTAATAATGTATTGGACCCAATAAATTAAGTGTATTTTAAATCACAAGACATTTTCAGTTAAAGCACTTTTTTTTTAAATATTGATTATTTTCAAACTTATATCTCGCTTATGGTTAGTCCTACATGAAAAATGCAAATTACTATTTTGTAGGAAATTTTATCAGCTTTAATTTTGGTAAACAGATAAAAATTGATAGGAGTAACTGTTTTCGAGATATAAGCAAGAAACCAAAAAACTGTTACCTTAATAAAGCGCTTGCATATAAGCAAATTTAGTACTATTAGTATTATTATTATTAATGTTATTGTTATTAATATGACGACTAAAAACGACTCTGAAGACTTTGGTGACTTTTATGGAGAAGACATAAAAGTCACCAAAGTCTTCAGAGTCGTTTTTAGTCGTCATATTAATAACAATAACATTAATAATAATAATAATGCTGCATTTTCGTCTTTGTCTCAAACATTGAAAACTGAATTACATTTTTGTTCAGTAACAGTTACTGTTTTCTTATTGGTTTTTTGCTTATATCTCGAAAACAGTTACTCCTATCAATTTTTATCTTTCTTTCAAAATTAAAGCTGATAAAATTTCCTACAAAATAGTTATTTGCATTTTTCTTGTAGGACCAACCATAAGCGAGTTATAGAGTTGGATATAAATAATATTTAACAAAAACTTGCTTTAAAATAAAATGTTTGAAAAACTAAAATTAAACTAAATTAATTGTGTCTAACACTTTAGTAGAGGAAAAAGGAGAAGACATAAAGGTCACTAAAGGTTTTAGAGTCGTCTTTTGTCGTCATATTAATAACAATAACATTAATAATAATACTAATAGTACTAAATTTGCTTACATGCAAACGCTTAATTAGGGTAACAGTTTTTTGGTTTCTTGCTTATATCTGGAAAACAGTTACTTATATCAATTTTTATCTTTTTACTAAAATTAAAGCTGATAAAATTTTCTACAAAATAGTTATTTGCATTTTTCATGTAAGACTAACCATAAGCGAGATATAAGTTTAAAAATTATTAATATTTAAAAAAAAAGTGCTTTAACAGAAAATGTCTTGTGATTTAAAATACACTTAATTTATTGGGTCCAATACTTTATTAGAAGAAAAAGGAGGTGACATAAAAGTCGCTGAAGTCTTCAGATTCGTTTTTAAATGCTGCATTTTCGTCTTCGTCTCAAACATTGAAAACTGAATTACATTTTTGTTCAGTAACTGTAACAGTTTTTACTTTGGTTTTTTGCTTATATTTCGAAAACAATTACTCCTATCAATTTTTATCTTTCTTTCAAAATTAAAGCTGATAAAATTTCCTACAAAATAGTTATTTGCATTTTTCATGTTGGACTAACCATAAGCGAGATATAGGTTTGAAAATAATTAATATTTAAAAAAAAAGTGCTTTAACAGAAAATGTCTTGTGATTTAAAATACACTTAATTTAATGGGTCCAATACTTTATTAGAAGAAAAAGGAGGTGACATAAAAGTCACTGAAGTCTTCAGAGTCGATTTTAAATGCTGCATTTTCGTCTTTGTCTCAAACATTGAATACTAAATTACATTTTTGTTTAGTAACAGTTACAGTTTTCTTATTGGTTTTTTGCTTATATCTCGAAAACAGTTACTCCTATCAATTTTTATCTTTCTTTCAAAATCAAAGCTGATAAAATTTCCTACAAAATAGTTATTGGCATTTTTTTTGTAGGACCAACCATGAGCGAGTTATAGAGTTGGATATAAATAATCTTTAACAAAAATTTGCTTTAAAATAAAATGTTTGAAAAACCGAAATTAAACTAAATTAATTAAGACTAACACTTTAGTTGAGGAAAAAGGAGAAGACATAAAAGTCACCAAAGTTTCGAGAGTTGTTTTTAGTCGTCATATTAATAACAATAACATTAATAATAATAATACTAATAGTACTAAATTTGCTTATAAGCAAGCGCTTTATTAAGGTAACAGTTTATTGTTTCTTGCTTATATCTCGAAAACAGTTACTCCTATCAATTTTTATCTTTTTACTAAAATTAAAGCTGATAAAATTTCCTACAAAATAGTTATTTGTAATTTTCTTGTAGGACCAAGCATAAGCGAGTTATAGAGATAGATATAAATAATATTTAACAAAAATTTGCTTTAAAATAAAATGTTTGAAATACTGAAATTAAACTAAATTAATTGTGTCTAACACTTTAGTATAGAAAAAAGAAGAAGACATAAAAGTCACCAAAGTCTTCAGAGTCGTTTTTAGTCGTCATATTAATAACAATAACATTAATAATAATAATATTAATAGTACTAAATTTGCTTATATGCAAGCGCTTTATTAAGGTATCAGTTTTTTGGTTTCTTGCTTATATCTTGAAAACAGTTACTCTTATCAATTTTTATCTGTTTACTAAAATTAAAGCTGATAAAATTTCCTACAAAATAGTTATTTGCATTTTTCATGTAGGACTAACCATAAGCGAGATATAAGTTTGAAAATAATCAATATTTAAAAAAAAGTGCTTTAACAGAAAATGTCATGTGATTTAAAATACACTTAATTTATTGGGTCCAATACATTATTAGAAGAAAAAGGAGGTGACTTAAAAGTCACAGAAGTCTTCAGAGTCGTTTTTAAATGCTGCATTTTCGTCTTCGTCTCAAACATTGAAAACTGAATTACATTTTTGTTTAGTAACTGTAACAGTTTTCACTTTGGTTTTTTGCTTATATCTCGAAAACAATTATTCCTATCAATTTTTATCTTTCTTTCATAATTAAAGCTGATAAAATTTCCTACAAAATAGTTATTTGCATTTTTCTTGTAGGACCAACCATAAGCGAGTTATAGAGTTGGATATAAATAATATTTAACAAAAACTTGCTTTAAAATAAAATGTTTGAAAAACTAAAAAATAAAATTTCCTACAAAATAGTAATTTGCATTTTTCATATAGGACTAACCATAAGCGAGATATAAGTTTAAAAATAATTAAAATTAAAAAAAAAAGTGCTTTAACAGAAAATGTCTTGTGATTTAAAATACACTTAATTTATTGGGTCCAATACTTTATTAGAAGAAAAATCAGGTGACATAAAAGTCACCAAAGCTTTGAGAGTCGTTCTTAGTCGTCATATCAATAACAATAACATTAATAATAATAATACTAATAGTACTAAATTTGCTTATATGCAAGCGCTTAATTAAGGTAACAGTTTCTTGCTTATATCTCGAAAACTTACATTTTTGTTTAGTAACTGTAACAGTTTTTACTTTGGTTTTTTGCTTATATTTCGAAAACAATTACTCCTATCAATTTTTATCTTTCTTTCAAAATTAAAGCTGATAAAATTTCTTACAAAATAGTTATTTGCATTTTTCTTGTAGGACCAACCATAAGCGAGTTATAGAGTTGGATATAAATAATATTTAACAATAACTTGCTTTAAAATAAAATGTTTGAAAAACTAAAATTAAACTAAATTAATTGTGTCTAACACTTTAGTAGAGGAAAAAGGAGAAGACATAAAGGTCACTAAAGGTTTCAGAGTCGTCTTTAGTCGTCATATTAATAACAATAACATTAATAATAATACTAATAGTACTAAATTTGCTTACATGCAAACGCTTAATTAAGATAACAGTTTTTTGGTTTCTTGCTTATATCTGGAAAACAGTTACTTATATCAATTTTTATCTTTTTACTAAAATTAAAGCTGATAAAATTTTCTACAAAATAGTTATTTGCATTTTTCATGTAAGACTAAGCATAAGCGAGATATAAGTTTAAAAATTATTAATATTTAAAAAAAAAGTGCTTTAACAGAAAATGTCTTGTGATTTAAAATACACTTAATTTATTGGGTCCAATACTATATTAGAAGAAAAAGGAGGTGACATAAAAGTCGCTGAAGTCTTCAGAGTCGTTTTTAAATGCTGCATTTTCGTCTTCGTCTCAAACATTGAAAACTGAATTACATTTTTGTTCAGTAACTGTAACAGTTTTTACTTTGGTTTTTTGCTTATATCTCGAAAACAATTACTCCTATCAATTTTTATCTTTCTTTTAAAATTAAAGCTGATAAAATTTCCTACAAAATAGTTATTTGCATTTCTTTTGTAAGACCAACCATAAGCGAGTTATAGAGTTGGATATAAATAATCTTTAACAAAAATTTGCTTTAAAATATAATGTTTGAAAAACCGAAATTAAACTACATTAATTGAGTCTAACACTTTAGTATAGGAAAAAGGAGAAGACATAAAAGTCACCAAAGACTTCAGAGTCGTTTTTAGTCGTCATATTAATAACAATAACATTAGTAATAATAATAATGCTGCATTTTCGTCTTCGTCTCAAACATTGAAAACTGAATTACATTTTTGTTCAGTAACAGTTACAGTTTTCTTATTGGTTTTTTGCTTATATCTCGAAAACAGTTACACCTATCAAATTTTATCTTTTTTTCAAAATTAAAGCTGATAAAATTTCCAACAAAGTAATTATTTGCATTTTTCTTGTAGGACCAAGCATAAGCAAGTTATAGAGATGAATATAAATAATATCTAACAAAAATTTGCTTTAAAATAAAATGTTTGAAAAACTGAAATTAAACTAAATTAATTGTGTCTAACACTTTAGTGGAGGAAAAAGGAGAAGACATAAAAGTCTTTAAAGGTTTCAGAATCGTCTTTAGTCGTCATATTAATAACAATAACATTAATAAACTAATAGTACTAAATTTGCTTATATGCAGACGCTGCATTAAGGTAATAGTTTTTTGGTTTCTTGCTTATATCTCGAAAACAGTTACTCCTATCAATTTTTAACTTTTCACCAAAATTAAAGATGATAAAATTTCCTGCAAAATAGTTATTTGCATTTTTCATGTAGAACAAACCATAAGCGAGATATAAGTTTGAAAATAATTAATAATTAAAAAAAAATGTGTTTTAACAGAAAATGTCTTGTTATTTAAAATACACTTAATTTATTGGGTCCAATACTTAATTAGAAGAAAAAGGAGGTGCAAATAACTATTTTGTTGGAAATTTTATTAGCTTTAATTGTGAAAGAAAGATAAAATTTGATAGGAGTAACTGTTTTCGAGATATAAGCAAAAAACCAATAAGAAAACTGTAACTGTTACTGAACAAAAATGTAATTCAGTTTTCAATGTTTGAGACGAAGACAAAAATGCAGCATTTAAAAACGACTCAGAAAACTTCAGTGACTTTTATGTCACCTCCTTTTTCTTCTAATAAAGTATTGGACCCAATAAATTAAGTGTATTATAAATCACAAGACATTTTCTGTTAAAACACTTTTTTTTAATTATTAATTACTTTCAAACTTATATCTCGCTTATGGTTAGTTCTACGTGAAAAATGCAAATAACTATTTTGTAGGAAATTTTATCAGCTTTAATTTTAGTAAAAAGATAAAAATTGATAGGAGTAACTGTTTTCGAGATATAAGCAATTGTTATTATAAATGTTATTGTTATTAATATGACGACTAAAGACAACTCTAAGACTTTAGTGACTTTTATGTCTCCTCCTTTTTCCTCTACTAAAGTGTTAGACACAATTAATTTAGTTTAATTTCAGTTTTTCAAACATTTTATTTTAAAGCAAATTTTTGTTAAATATTAAAAACTATAAAATGGCTTAGATTGCCTAAAAACACACATCACACATGATCTTTCGCATAGAAATGAGAAAACGCTCATGTAACACACAAAATAAGCTCCATTTTTCCTTATTAAAAGTATAATTATTATTATTACTTTTGTTACTATTACTATTATTATTATTATTATTTATATTGTTATTATTATTATTGTTATTATTATTATTATTAACTTTTGTATAGTAAATGTTTTTATACCAGTTTTAAAATGAGTTATTAATTTTAGACCATTTCTTGCCTAAAAACACAGATCACAGATGATTTCTTGCATACAAATGAGAAAACACTCATATAACACACAAAATAAGCTTCATTTTTGCTTAGAAAACTAAGCTTACTTTTATTACTATTATTATTATTTTTATTATTATTATTGTTATTATTATTATTATTATTATTATTATTATTATTATTATTATTATTATTATTATTATTATGATTATTATTATTATTATTATTATTATTATTAATATTATTAATATTATTATTATTATTATAATTATTATTATTAAAAACCGATTATAACTTTTGTATAGTATTGTTTTTATACCAGTTTTAAAATGAGTGATTAATTTTAGCCAATTTCTTGCCTAAAAACTATAAAATGGCTAAGATTGCCTAAAAACACTGATCACACATGATCTTTTGCATAGAAATGAGAAAACGCTCATATAACACAAAATAAGCTTCATTTTTGCTTAGAAAACTAAGCTTACTTTTATTACTACTATTATTATTATTATTATTATTATTATTATTATTATTATTATTATTATTATTATTATTATTATTATTATTATTATTATTATTATAATTATTATTATTATTAATATTATTATTAAAAACCGATTATAACTTTTGTATAGTAAATGTTTTTATACCAGTTTTAAAATGAGTTATTAGTTTTAGACAATTTCTTGCCTAAAAACACAGATCACAGATGATCTCTTGCATAGAAATGAGAAAACGCTCAGATAACACAAAATAAGCATCATTTTTGCTTAGAAAAACTAAGCTTTAATTTAGAAAGAAATTCATTATTATAAGTATTATTATCATTATTGTTATTATTATTATTATTATTATTATTATTATTATTATTATTATTATTATTATTATTATTATTATTACTATTATTATTATTTCATTTATTACTATTATTATTATTATTATTATTAACTTTTGTATAGTAAATGTTTTTATACCAGTTTTAAAATGAGTTATTAATTTTATTCAATTTCTTGCCTAAGAACACAGATCACAGATGATCTCTTGCATAGAAATGAGAAAACGCTCATATAACACACAAAATAAGCTTCATTTTTGCTTAGAAAATTAAGCTTACTTTTATTACTATTATTATTATTTTTATTATTATTATTAATATTATTATTATTATTATTATTATTATTAATATTATCATTATTATTATTATTATTATTATTATTATTATTATTATTATTATTATTATTAACTTTTGTATAGTAAATGTTTTTATACCAGTTTTAAAATGAGTTATTAATTTTAGACAATTTCTTGCCTAAAAACACAGATCACAGATGATTTCTTGCATAGAAATGAGAAAACACTCATATAACACACAAAATAAGCTTCATTTTTGCTTAGAAAACTAAGCTTACTTTTATTACTATTATTATTATTTTTATTATTATTATTATAATTATTGTTATTATTATTATTATTATTATTATTATTAAAAAGTTATATTAAACAGACAGAAAACGTCGTATTTTGACACAAAAAAACGAATTACGTTATAGACTTGACGAGAACGGCGTATCTCGGACTCTTATAGGACTCTTATAGGGTCAAAAAGTCTCAGTTTGGATTAAAATAAATTATTTTTGTTAACTCTCAGTCTGAATTGTTCATCAGTTCAAACAAAAACGGCTTATTTTAGACGATCTTTTGCTTTGAACAAGAAAACTTACATCGAACAGACTAAAAACGTATTAATCTGGCATAAAAGAGCAATTTATGTATCACTTTAGATAAAGGCAGCTAATCCTATTCGTTTCATTGCTTAAAATAGACAAAATTGTTAATAAATCTAACAAAAACGCTGTATTGTAGCACAAAATACTAATTACATTATAGTTTCGACGAGAATAGCTTATTTGGAATGATTCTATGCTTCCAAACGAGTAAATTTTTATTAAACAGATGCCAAACATCATGTTTTGTCCTATGAAGACATTTTATATTGCAGTTTGTATTAAAACAAAATATTTTCGTTGATTCTTTGTTAGAAGCAGCAAACCTAACATTAAAGAATCTGAAAACTTTGTATTCGGACACAAAACACCGAATTTTGTATCAGTTTAGACAAAAACGGTTGATTTTCGACAATATTTTGCTTTGAACAAGAAAACTTATATCAAACTGACTAAAAACGTCTTATTTTAGCACAAAACAAAAGATTTGCGTTATAGTCTTAAAGCTGATTCATGCCACAGTTTAGATAAAAACTAAATATTTTTGTTAATTCATTGTTACAAACAAGAAACCTTACATCAAAGAAACTGAAAACCCCTTATTCAGGCACAGAAATTCGAATTACGTTTCAGTCTGGACAAAAACTGCTTATTTTAGACGATCTTTTGTCTTGAACACGAAAACTTACATTAAAAAGATTAAAAACGTCTTATTCTGGTTGAATACTGCAAATTATATATTACTTTAGATAAAAGCAATTTATCCTGATTACTCCTTTACTTAGAATAGAGTAAACTTGTATAAAACTTAATGAAAACTTTAAATTTCGTCTCAAAGAAATAATTTACGTTATAGTTTTGACCAGCACTGTTTATTTCAAACGAATTTATGATTCGAAACTAATGAACTTTTATGGGGCAGATGCAAAACCACATATTACCATATAAAGCGTTGTTTTAAAGCAAAGTATTACCTTTTGCAACAAGAAATTTCACGTCAAAGAAACTGAAAACTTCGTATCCATGCATAAATATCGAATTACGTATCAGTTTAAGCAAATACAGCTTATTTTAAACGATTCCTTGCTATAAACAAGAAAAATTTTATCAAGCATATTGAAAACGTCTTATTCTCGAAAATTAGAGCAAATTATGTATCAGTTTTAACAAAAGCGGATTACTCTGTTTGATTCTATGCTTAGAGTAGAGTAAACTAGTATAAAACGTAATGAAAACTCTATATTCAAGCTCAAAAGAACAAATTACGTTATAGTTTTGACAAAAAAAAATATTTCGGACGATTACTACTTCGAAGTAAGCAAACTTTAATTGAACAAGTGCAAAAGCTTTGCTTTAAAATAACGATTTATGTAGTAATATGGTATTTTGCATCTGTTCTATAAAAGTTTACTCGTTTTGCCCCATTGAATCATTCGAAATAAATTATTTTGACACAACAACAACGAAAATAATTTGTTTTTGTTTAAACTGTAACATAAGTCGCTTTTATAAAACGAACTAAGACGTTTGGCATCTGTTTAGTGAAAGTTTTCTCGTTTGGGGGCATAAAATCGTTTGAAATTAAAACTATAACGTAAATTATTTCTTTGTATCACTTTAAAGATTTGCGTTATAGTCTTGACGAGAACTGTTAATTTCAAACGATTCTATGGTTTGAAACCAGTATACTTTCACTGAACAGAGGCAAAACGTCTGATTTCGCCTTTAAAAAACGATTTATGTCACAGTTTGGATTAAAACCAATGATTTTCGTTTATTCATTGTTACAAACAAGAAACCTTACATCAAAGAAACTGAAAACCTCTTATTCAGGCCCAGAAAATCAAATTACGTTTCAGTCTAGACACAAATTGCTTATTTTAGACGACTCTTTCTTTTGAACACGAAAACTTACATTAAAAAGATTAAAAACGTCTTATTCTGGCTCAAAACTGCAAATTATGTATTACTTTGGATAAAAGCAGTTTATCCTGATTACTCCTTTGCTTAGAATAGAGCAAACTTGTATAAAACTTAATGAAAACTTTAAATTTCGTCTCAAAGAAATAATTTACGTTATAGTTTTGACCAGAACTGTTAAATTCAAACGATTTCATGCCCCCAAACAAGAAAACTTTCACTAAACAAATGCCAAACGTCTTAGTTCGTTTTATAAAAGCGACTTATGATACAGTTTAAACAAAAACAAATTATTTTCGTTGTTGTTGTGTCAAAATAATTTATTTCGAATGATTCAATGGAGCGAAACGAGTAAACTTTTATAGGACAGATGCAAAATACCATATTACCACATAAATCGTTATTTTAAAGCAAAGTATTAGCTTTTGCACTTGTTCAATTAAAGTTTGCTTACTTCAAAGTATGAAATCGTCCGAAATATTTTTTTTTTGCCAAAACTATAACGTAATTTGTTCTTTTGAGCTTGAATATAGAGTTTTCATTACGTTTTATAGTAGTTTACTCTACTCTAAGCATAGAATCAAACAGAGTAATCCGCTTTTGTTAAAACTGATACATAATTTGCTCTTATTTTCGAGAATAAGACGTTTTCAATATGCTTGATAAAATTTTTCTTGTTTATAGCAAGGAATCGTTTAAAATAAGCTGTATTTGCCTAAACAGATACGTAATTCGATATTTATGCATGGATACGAAGTTTTCAGTTTCTTTGACGTAAAATTTCTTTGCAAAAGGTAATACTTTGCTTTAAAACAACGCTTTATATGGTAATATGTGGTTTTGCATCTGCCCCATAAAAGTTCATTAGTTTCGAATCATAAATTCGTTTGAAATAAACAGTGCTGGTCAAAACTATAATGTAAATTATTTCTTTGAGACGAAATTTAAAGTTTTCATTAAGTTTTATACAAGTTTGCTCTATTCTAAGCAAAGGAGTAATCAGGATAAATTGCTTTTATCTAGAGTAATATATAATTTGCAGTTTTCAACCAGAATAAGACGTTTTTAATCTTTTTAATGTAAGTTTTCGTGTTCAAAACAAAGGATCGTCTAAAATAAGCAGTTTTTGTCCAGACTGAAACGTAATTCGAATTTCTGTGCCTGAATAAGGGGTTTTCAGTTTCTTTGATGTAAGGTTTCTTGTTTGTAACAATGAATTAACAAAAATATTTGGTTTTTATCCAAACTGTGGCATGAATCAGCTTTAAGACTATAACGCAAATCTTTTGTTTTGTGCTAAAATAAGACGTTTTTAGTCAGTTTGATATAAGTTTTCTTGTTTAAAGCAAAATATTGTCGAAAATCAACCGTTTTTGTCTAAACTGATACAAAATTCGGTGGTTTGTGTCCGAATACAAAGTTTTCAGATTCTTTAATGTTAGGTTTGCTGCTTCTAACAAAGAATCAACGAAAATATTTTGTTTTAATACAAACTGCAATATAAAATGTCTTTATAGGACAAAACATGATGTTTGGCATCTGTTTAATAAAAATTTACTCGTTTGGAAGCATAGAATCATTCCAAATAAGGTATTCTCGTCGAAACTATAATGTAATTAGTATTTTGTGCTAAAATACAGCGTTTTTGTTAGATTTTTTAACAATTTTGTCTATTTTAGGCAATGAAACGAAAAGGATTAGCTGCCTTTATCCAAAGTGATACATAAATTGCTCTTTTATGCCAGATTAATACGTTTTTAGTATATTCGATGTAAGTTTTCTTGTTCAAAGCAAAAGATCGTCTAAAATAAGCCGTTTTTGTTTGAACTGATGAACAATTCAGACTGAGAGTCAACAAAAATAATTTGTTTTAATCCAAACTGATACTTTTTGACCCTATAAGAGTCCTATAAGAGTCCGAGATACGCCGTTCTCGTCAAGTCTATAACGTAATTCGTTTTTATGTGTCAGAATACGACGTTTTCTGTCTGTT
Organism: Tribolium castaneum; assembly: GCF_031307605.1. Taxonomy (NCBI): domain Eukaryota; kingdom Metazoa; phylum Arthropoda; class Insecta; order Coleoptera; family Tenebrionidae; genus Tribolium; species Tribolium castaneum. Next base: position 10,635,382 of record NC_087395.1, on the reverse strand, counting down.
TAATATAAGTTTTTAATAATAATAATAATAATAATACTAACAATAACAATAATAATAATAATAATAATAATAATAATAATAATAATAATAATAAAAATAATAATAGTTATAAAAGTAAGCTTAGTTTTCTAAGCAAAAATGAAGCTTATTTTGTGTGTTATATGAGCGTTTTCTCATTTCTATGCAAGAAATCATCTGTGATGTGTTTTTAGGCAAGAAATTGTCTAAAATTAATAACTCATTTTAAAACTGGTATAAAAACATTTACTATACAAAAGTTAATAATAATAATAATAATAATAATATAAATAATAATAATAGTAATAATAATAATAATAATAATAATAATAATAATAGTAATAAAAGTAAGCTTAGTTTTCTAAGCAAAAATGAAGCTTATTTTGTGTGTTATATGAGCGTTTTCTCATTTCTATGCAAGAGATCATCTGTGATCTGTGTTTTTAGGCAAGAAATTGTCTAAAATTAATAACTCATTTTAAAACTGGTATAAAAACATTTACTATACAAAAGTTATAATCGGTTAATAATAATAATAATAATAATAATAATAATAATAATAATAATAGTAACAATAAAAATAATAGAAATAATAATAATAATAATAAAAATAATAATAATAGTAGTAATAAAAGTAAGCTAGGTTTTCTAAGCAAAAATGAAGTTTATTTTGTGTTATATGAGCGTTTTCTCATTTCTATGCAAAAGATAATGTGTGATCTGTGTTTTTAGACAATCTAAGCCATTTTATAGTTTTTAGGCAAGAAATTGGATAAAACTAATCACTCGTTTTAAAACTGATATAAAAACAATACTATACAAAAGTAATAATCGGTTTTTAATAATAATAATTATAATAATAATAATAATAATAATAATAATAATAATAATAATAATAATAATAATAATAATAATAATAATAATAATAATAATAATAATAATAATAATAACAATAATATTAATAAAAATAATAATAATAGTAATAAAAGTAAGCTTAGTTTTCTAAGCAAAAATGAAGCTTATTTTGTGTGTTATATGAGTGTTTTCTCATTTCTATGCAAGAAATCATCTGTGATCTGTGTTTTTAGGCAAGAAATTGTCTAAAATTAATAACTCATTTTAAAACTGGTATAAAAACATTTACTATACAAAAGTTAATAATAATAATAATAATAATAATAATAATAATAAAAATAATAATAATAGTAGTAATAAAAGTAAGCTAGGTTTTCTAAGCAAAAATGAAGTTTATTTTGTGTTATATGAGCGTTTTCTCATTTCTATGCAAAAGATAATGTGTGATCTGTGTTTTTAGACAATCTAAGCCATTTTATAGTTTTTAGGCAAGAAATTGGATAAAACTAATCACTCGTTTTAAAACTGATATAAAAACAATACTATACAAAAGTAATAATCGGTTTTTAATAATAATAATTATAATAATAATAATAATAATAATAATAATAATAATAATAATAATAATAATAATAATAATAATAATAATAACAATAATATTAATAAAAATAATAATAATAGTAATAAAAGTAAGCTTAGTTTTCTAAGCAAAAATGAAGCTTATTTTGTGTGTTATATGAGTGTTTTCTCATTTCTATGCAAGAAATCATCTGTGATCTGTGTTTTTAGGCAAGAAATTGTCTAAAATTAATAACTCATTTTAAAACTGGTATAAAAACATTTACTATACAAAAGTTAATAATAATAATAATAATAATAATAATAATAATAATAATAATAATAATAATAGTAATAGTAACAAAAGTAAAATAATAATAATACTTTTAATAAGGAAAAATGGAGCTTATTTTGTGTGTTACATGGGCGTTTTCTCATTTCTATGCAAAAGATCATGTGTGATGTGTGTTTTTAGGCAATCTAAGCCATTTTATAGTTTTTAATATTTAACAAAAATTAGCTTTAAAATAAAATGTTTGAAAAACTGAAATTAAACTAAATTAATTGAGTCTAACACTTTAGTAGAGGAAAAAGGAGGAGACATAAAAGTCACAAAAGTCTTAGAGTTGTCTTTAGTCGTCATAATAATAACAATAACATTTATAATAGCAATACTAGTAGTACTAAATTTGCTTATATGCAAGCGCTTAATTAAGGTAACAGTGTTTTTGTTTTTTGCTTATATCTCGAAAACAGTTACTCCAATCAATTTTTACTTTTTCACCAAAATTAAAGGTGATAAAATTTCCTACAAAATAGTTATTTGCATTTTTCATGTAGAACTAACCATAAGCGAGATATAAGTTAAATAATTAATAATTGAAAAAAAGTGTTTTAACAGAGAATGTCTTGTGATTTAAAATACACTTAATTTATTGGGTCCAATACTTTATTAGAAGAAAAAAAGGTGACATAAAAGTCACTGAAGTCTTCAGAGTCGTTTTTAAATGCTGCATTTTCGTCTCAAGTTTTTAGTCGTCAAATTAATAACAATAACATTAATAATAATAATACTAATATTACTAAATTTGCTTATATGCAAGCGCTTAATTAAGGTAACAGTTTCTTGCTTATATCTCGAAAACAGTTACTCTTATCAATTTTTATTTTTTTACTAAAATTAAAGCTGATAAAATTTCCTACAAAATAGTTATTTGCATTTTTCATGTAGGACTAACCATAAGCGAGATATAAGTTTGAAAATAATCAATATTTAAAAAAAAAGTGCTTTAACAGAAAATGTCTTGTGATTTAAAATACACTTAATTTATTGGGTCCAATACTTTATTAGAAAAAAAAGGAGGTGACTTAAAAGTCACTGAAGTCTTCAGAGTCGTTTTTAAATGCTGCATTTTCGTCTTCGTCTCAAACATTGAAAACTGAATTACATTTTTGTTTAGTAACTGTTACAGTTTTCACTTTGGTTTTTTGCTTATATCTCGAAAACAGTTACTCCTATAAATTTTTATCTTTCCTTCAAAATTAAAGCTGATAAAATTTCCTACAAAATAGTTTTTATCATTTTTTTTGTAAGACCAACCATAAGCGAGTTATAGAGTTGGATATAAATAATCTTTAACAAAAATTTGCTTTAAAATAAAATGTTTGAAAAACCGAAATTAAACTAAATTAATTGGGTCTAACACTTTAGTAGAGAAAAAAGGAGGAGACGTAAAAGTCACCAAAGTCTTCAGAGTCGTTTTTAATCGTCATATTAATAACAATAACATTAAAAATAATAATACTAATAATACTAAATTTGCTTATATGCAAACGCTTAATTAAGGTAACAGTTTTTTGGTTTCTTGATTATATCTCGAAAACAGTTACTCCTATCAATTTTTATCTTTTTACTAAAATTAAAGCTGATAAAATTTCCTACAAAATAGTTATTTGCATTTTTCATGTAGGACTAACCATAAGCGAGATAGAAGTTTGAAAATAATTAATATTTAAAAAAAAAGTGCTTTAACAGAAAATGTCTTGTGATTTAAAATACACTTAATTTATTGGGACCAATACTCTATTAGAAGAAAAAGGAGGTGACATAAAAGTCACTGAAGTCTTCAGAGTCGTTTTTAAATGCTGCATTTTCGTCTTCGTCTCAAACATTGAAAACTGAATTACATTTTTGTTCAGTAACTGTAACAGTTTTCACTTTGGTTTTTTGCTTATATCTCAAAAACAATTACTCCTATCAATTTTTATCTTTCTTTCAAAATTAAAGCTGATAAAATTTCCTACAAAATAGTTATTTGCATTTCTTTTGTAAGACCAACCATAAGCGAGTTATAGAGTTGGATATAAATAATCTTTAACAAAAATTTGCTTTAAAATAAAATGTTTGAAAAACCGAAATTAAACTAAATTAATTGGGTCTAACACTTTAGTATAGGAAAAACGAGAAGACATAAAAGTCACTAAATGTTTCAGAGTCGTCTTTAGTCGTCATATTAATAACAATAACATTAATAATAATAATACTAATAGTACTAAATTTGCTTATATGCAAGCGCTTTATTAAGGTAACAGTTTTTTGGTTTCTTGCTTATATCTCCTATCAATTTTTACCTTTTTTTCAAAATTAAAACTGATAAAATTTCCTACAAAACAGTTATTTCCATTTTTTTGTAGGACCAACCATAAGCGAGTTATAGAGTTGGATATAAATAATCTTTAACAAAAATTTGCTTTAAAATAAAATGTTTGAAAAACCGATATTAAACTAAATTAATTGGGTCTAACACTTTAGTAGAGGAAAAAGGAGAAGACATAAAAATCACCAAAGTCTTCAGAGTTGTATTTAGTACTAAATTTGCTTATATGCAAGCGCTTTATTAAGGTAACAGTTTTTTGGTTTCTTGCTTATATCTCGAAAACAGTTACTCCTATCAATTTTTATTTTTTTACTAAAATTAAAGCTGATAAAATTTCCTACAAAATAGTAATTTGCATTTTTCATGTAGGACTAACCATAAGCGAGATATAAGTTTGAAAATAATTAATATTTAAAAAAAAAGTGTTTTAACAGAAAATGTCTTGTGATTTAAAATACACTTAATTTAATGGGTCCAATACTTTATTAGAAGAAAAAGGATGTGACATAAAAGTCACTGAAGTCTTCAGAGTCGATTTTAAATGCTGCATTTTCGTCTTTGTCTCAAACATTGAAAACTGAATTACATTTTTGTTTAGTAACAGTTACAGTTTTCTTATTGGTTTTTTGCTTATATCTCGAAAACAGTTACTCCTATCAATTTTTATCTTTTTTTCAAAATCAAAGCTGATAAAGTTTCCTACAAAATAGTTATTGGCATTTTTTTTGTAGGACTAACCATAAGCGAGTTATAGAGTTGGATATAAATAATCTTTAACAAAAATTTGCTTTAAAATAAAATGTTTGAAAAACCGAAATTAAACTAAATTAATTAAAACTAACACTTTAGTTGAGGAAAAAGGAGAAGACATAAAAGTCACCAAAGTCTTGAGAGTCGTTTTTAGTCGTCATATTAATAACAATAACATTAATAATAATAATACTAATAGTACTAAATTTGCTTATATGCAAGCGCTTTATTAAGGTAACAGTTTTTTGGTTTCTTGCTTATATCTCGAAAACAGTTACTCCTATCAATTTTTATCTTTTTACTAAAATTAAAGCTGATAAAATTTCCTACAAAATAGTTATTTGTATTTTTCTTGTAGGACCAAGCATAAGCGAGTTATAGAGATAGATATAAATGATATTTAACAAAAATTTGCTTTAAAATAAAATGTTTGAAATACTGAAATTAAACTAAATTAATTGTGTCTAACACTTTAGTATAGGAAAAAGGAGAAGACATAAAAGTCACCAAAGTCTTCAGAGTCGTTTTTAGTCGTCATATTAATAACAATAACATTAATAATAATAATACTAATAGTACTAAATTTGCTTATATGCAAGCGCTTTATTAAGGTAACAGTTTTTTGGTTTCTTGCTTATATCTCGAAAACAGTTACTCCTATCAATTTTTATCTGTTTACTAAAACTAAAGCTGATAAAATTTCCTACAAAATAGTTATTTGCATTTTTCATGTAAGACTAACCACAAGCGAGATGTAAGTTTGAAAATAATCAATATTTAAAAAAAAAGTGCTTTAACAGAAAATGTCTTGTGATTTGAAATACACTTAATTTATTGGGTCCAATACATTATTAGAAGAAAAAGGAGGTGACTTAAAAGTCACAGAAGTTTTCAGAGTCGTTTTTAAATGCTGCATTTTCGTCTTCGTCTCAAACATTGAAAACTGAATTACATTTTTGTTTAGTAACTGTAACAGTTTTCACTTTGGTTTTTTGCTTATATCTCGAAAACAATTATTCCTATCAATTTTTATCTTTCTTTCAAAATTAAAGCTGATAAAATTTCCTACAAAATAGTTATTTGCATTTTTCTTGTAGGACCAACCATAAGCGAGTTATAGAGTTGGATATAAATAATATTTAACAAAAACTTGCTTTAAAATAAAATGTTTGAAAAACTAAAAAATAAAATTTCCTACAAAATAGTAATTTGCATTTTTCATATAGGACTAACCATAAGCGAGATATAAGTTTAAAAATAATTAATATTTAAAAAAAAAGTGCTTTAACAAAAAATGTCTTGTGATTTAAAATACACTTAATTTATTGGGTCCAATACTTTATTAGAAGAAAAAGGAGGTGACTTAAATGTCACTGAAGTCTTCAGAGTCGTTTTTAAATGCTGCGTTTTCGTCTTCGTCTCAAACATTGAAAACTGAATTACATTTTTGTTCAGTAACAGTTACAGTTTTCTTATTGGTTTTTTGCTTATATCTCGAAAACAGTTACTCCTAACAATTTTTATCTTTCTTTCAAAATTAAAGCTGATAAAATTTCCTACAAAATAGTTATGTGCATTTTTCTTGTAGGACCAACCATAAGCGAGTTATAGAGTTGGGTATAAATAATATTTAACAAAAACTTGCTTTAAAATAAAATGTTTGAAAAACTAAAATTAAACTAAATTAATTGTGTCTAACACTTTAGTAGAGGAAAAAGGAGAAGAGATAAAGGTCACTAAAGGTTTCAGAGTCGTCTTTATTCGTCATATTAATAACAATAACATTAATAATAATACTAATAGTACTAAATTTGCTTACATGCAAACGCTTAATTAAGGTAACAGTTTTTTGGTTTCTTGCTTATATCTGGAAAACAGTTACTTATATCAATTTTTATCTTTTTACTAAAATTAAAGCTGATAAAATTTTCTACAAAATAGTTATTTGCATTTTTCATGTAAGACTAAGCATAAGCGAGATATAAGTTTAAAAATGATTAATATTTAAAAAAAAAGTGCTTTAACAGAAAATGTCTTGTGATTTAAAATACACTTAATTTATTGGGTCCAATACTATATTAGAAGAAAAAGGAGGTGACATAAAAGTCGCTGAAGTCTTCAGAGTCGTTTTTAAATGCTGCATTTTCGTCTTCGTCTCAAACATTGAAAACTGAATTACATTTTTGTTCAGTAACTGTAACAGTTTTTACTTTGGTTTTTTGCTTATATCTCTAAAACAATTACTCCTATCAATTTTTATCTTTCTTTCAAAATTAAAGCTGATAAAATTTCCTACAAAATAGTTATTTGCATTTCTTTTGTAAGACCAACCATAAGCGAGTTATAGAGTTGGATATAAATAATCTTTAACAAAAATTTGCTTTAAAATATAATGTTTGAAAAACCGAAATTAAACTAAATTAATTGAGTCTAACACTTTAGTATAGGAAAAAGGAGAAGACATAAAAGTCACCAAAGACTTCAGAGTCGTTTTTAGTCGTCATATTAATAACAATAACATTAATAATAATAATAATGCTGCATTTTCGTCTTCGTCTCAAACATTGAAAACTGAATTACATTTTTGTTCAGTAACAGTTACAGTTTTCTTATTGGTTTCTTGCTTATATCTCGAAAACAGTTACTTCTATCAATTTTTATCTTTTTTTCAAAATTAAAGCTGATAACATTTCCTACAAAATAGTTATTTGCATTTTTTTGTAGGACCAACCATAAGCGAGTTATAGAGTTGGATATAATCTTTAACAAAAATTTTCTTTAAAATAAAATGTTTGAAAAACTAAAATTAAACCAAATTAATTGTGTCTAACACTTTAGTAGAGGAAAAAGGAGAAGACATAAAGGTCACTAAAGTCTTCAGAGTCGTTTTTAGTCGTCATATTAATAACAATAACATTAATAATAATAATACTAATAGTACTAAATTTGCTTATATGCAAGCGCTTAATTAATGTAACAGTTTTTTGGTTTCTAGCTTATATCTCGAAAACAGTTACACCTATCAAATTTTATCTTTCTTTCAAAATTAAAGCTGATAAAATTTCCAACAAAGTAATTATTTGCATTTTTCTTGCAGGACCAAGCATAAGCGAGTTATAGAGATGAATATAAATAATATCTAACAAAAATTTGCTTTAAAATAAAATGTTTGAAAAACTGAAATTAAACTAAATTAATTGTGTCTAACACTTTAGTGGAGAAAAAAGGAGAAGACATAAAAGTCTTTAAAGGTTTCAGAATCGTCTTTAGTCGTCATAATAATAACAATAACATTAATAAACTAATAGTACTAAATTTGCTTATATGCAAACGCTGCATTAAGGTAATAGTTTTTTGGTTTCTTGCTTATATCTCGAAAACAGTTACTCCTATCAATTTTTAACTTTTCACCAAAATTAAAGATGATAAAATTTCCTGCAAAATAGTTATTTGCATTTTTCATGTAGAACAAACCATAAGCGAGATATAAGTTTGAAAATAATTAATAATTAAAAAAAAAATGTGTTTTAACAGAAAATGTCTTGTGATTTAAAATACACTTAATTTATTGGGTCCAATATTTAATTAGAAGAAAAAGGAGGTGCAAATAACTATTTTGTTGGAAATTTTATTAGCTTTAATTGTGAAAGAAAGATAAAATTTGATAGGAGTAACTGTTTTCGAGATATAAGCAAAAAACCAATAAGAAAACTGTAACTGTAACTGAACAAAAATGTAATTCAGTTTTCAATGTTTGAGACGAAGACAAAAATGCAGCATTTAAAAACGACTCTGAAAACTTCAGTGACTTTTATGTCACCTCCTTTTTCTTCTAATAAAGTATTGGACCCAATAAAGTAAGTGTATTATAAATCACAGGACATTTTCTGTTAAAACACTTTTTTTTAATTATTAATTACTTTCAAACTTATATCTCGCTTATGCTTAGTTCTACATGAAAAATGCAAATAACTATTTTGTAGGAAATTTTATCACCTTTAATTTTGGTGAAAAAGTAAAAATTGATAGGAGTAATTGTTTTCGAGATATAAGCAAAAAACGAAAAAACTGTTACTTTAATTAAGCGCTTGCATATAAGCAAATTTAGTACTACTAGTATTGTTATTATAAATGTTATTGTTATTAATATGACGACTAAAGACAACTCTAAGACTTTAGTGACTTTTATGTCTCCTCCTTTTTCCTCTACTAAAGTGTTAGACACAATTAATTTAGTTTAATTTCAGTTTTTCAAACATTTTATTTTAAAGCAAATTTTTGTTAAATATTAAAAACTATAAAATGGCTTAGATTGCCTAAAAACACACATCACACATGATCTTTTGCATAGAAATGAGAAAACGCTCAGATAACACAAAATAAGCATCATTTTTGCTTAGAAAAACTAAGCTTTAATTTAGAAAGAAATTTATTATTATAAGTATTATTATCATTATTATTATTATTATTATTATTATTATTATTATTATTATTATTTCTTTTATTACTATTATTATTATTATTATTATTATTATTATTATTATTATTATTATTATTATTAACTTTTGTATAGTAAATGTTTTTATACCAGTTTTAAAATGAGTTATTAATTTTAGACAATTTCTTTCCTAAAAACACTCATATAACACACAAAATAAGCTTCATTTTTGCTTAGAAAACTAAGCTTACTTTTATTACTATTATTATTATTTTAATTATTATTATTATTATTATTGTTATTATTATTATTATTATTATTATTATTATTATTATTGTTATTATTACTATTATTATTATTATTATTGTTATTATTATTATTATTATTATTATTATTATTATTATTATTATTATTATTATTATTATTATTAAAAACCGATTATAACTTTTGTATAGTATTGTTTTTATACCATTTTTAAAATGAGTGATTAATTTTAGCCAATTTCTTGCCTAAAAACTATAAAATGGCTTAGATTGCCTAAAAACACAGATCACACATGATATTTTGCATAGAAATGAGAAAACGCTCATATAACACAAAATAAACTTCATTTTTGCTTAGAAAACTAAGCTTACTTTTATTACTACTATTATTATTATTTTTAATATTATTATTATTACTATTATTAGTTTTATTATTTTTATTATTATTATTATTATTATTATTATTATTATCATTGTTATTATTATTATTATTAAAAACTTATATTAAACAGACAGAAAACCGTATTCTGACACAAAAAAAACGAATTACGTTATAGACTTGACGAGAACGGCGTATCTCGGACTCTTATAGGACTCTTAAAGGGTCAAAAAGTATCAGTTTGGATTAACATAAATTATTTTTGTTGACTCTCAGTCTGAATTGTTCATCAGTTCAAACAAAAACGGCTTATTTTAGACGATCTTTTGCTTTGAACAAGAAAGCTTACATCGAACAGACTAAAAACGTATTAATCTGGCATAAAAGAGCAATTTATGTATCACTTTAGATAAAGGCAGCTAATCCTATTCGTTTCATTGCTTAAAATAGACAAAATTGTTAATAAATCTAACAAAAACGCTGTATTCTAGCACAAAATACTAATTACATTATAGTATCGACGAGAATAGCTTATTTGGAATGATTCTATGCTTCCAAACGAGTAAATTTTTATTAAACAGATGCCAAACATCATGTTTTGTCCTATAAAGACATTTTATATTGCAGTTTGTATTAAAACAAAATATTTTCGTTGATTCTTTGTTAGAAGCAGCAAACCTAACATTAAAGAATCTGAAAACTTTGTATTCGGACACAAACCACCGAATTTTGTATCAGTTTAGACAAAAACGGTTGATTTTCGACAATATTTTGCTTTGAACAAGAAAATTTATATCAAACTGACTAAAAACGTCTTATTTTAGCACAAAACAAAAGATTTGCGTTATAGTCTTGAAGCTGATTCATGACACAGTTTGGATAAAAACCAATTATTTTTGTTAATTCATTGTTACAAACAAGAAACCTTACATCAAAGAAACTGAAAACCCCTTATTCAGGCACAGAAATTCGAATTACGTTTCAGTCTGGACAAAAGCTGCTTATTTTAGACGATCCTTTGTTTTGAACACGAAAACTTACATTAAAAAGATTAAAAACGTCTTATTCTGGCTGAAAACTGCAAATTATATATTACTCTAGATAAAAGCAATTTATCCTGATTACTCCTTTACTTAGAATAGAGTAAACTTGTATAAAACTTAATGAAAACTTTAAATTTAGTCTCAAAGAAATAATTTACGTTATAGTTTTGACCAGCACTGTTTATTTCAAACGAATTTATGATTCGAAACTAATGAACTTTTATGGGGCAGATGCAAAACCACATATTACCATATAAAGCGTTGTTTTAAAGCAAAGTATTACCTTTTGCAACAAGAAATTTCACGTCAAAGAAACTGAAAACTTCGTATCCATGCATAAATATCGAATTACGTATCAGTTTAGGCAAATACAGCTTATTTTAAACGATTCATTGCTATAAACAAGAAAAATTTTATCAAGCATATTGAAAACGTCTTATTCTCGAAAATAAGAGCAAATTATGTATCAGTTTTGACAAAAGCGGATTACTCTGTTTGATTCTATGCTTAGAGTAGAGTAAACTACTATAAAACGTAATGAAAACTCTATATTCAAGCTCAAAAGAACAAATTACGTTATAGTTTTGGCAAAAAAAAAATATTTCGGACGATTACATACTTCGAAGTAAGCAAACTTTAATTGAACAAGTGCAAAAGCTAATACTTTGCTTTAAAATAACGATTTATATGGTAATATGGTATTTTGCATCTGTCCTATAAAAGTTTACTCGTTTCGCTCCATTGAATCATTCGAAAGAAATTATTTTGACACAACAACAACGAAAATAACTTGTTTTTGTTTAAACTGTAACATAAATCGCTTTTATAAAACGAACTAAGACGTTTGGCATCTGTTTATTGAAAGTTTTCTCGTTTGGGGGCATAAAATCGTTTGAACACAATTGCTTATTTTAGACGATTCTTTCTTTTGAACACGAAAACTTACATTAAAAAGATTAAAAACGTCTTATTCTGGCTCAAAACTGCAAATTATGTATTACTTTGGATAAAAGCAGTTTATCCTGATTACTCCTTTGCTTAGAATAGAGCAAACTTGTATAAAACTTAATGAAAACTTTAAATTTCGTCTCAAAGAAATAATTTACGTTATAGTTTTGACCAGAACTGTTAATTTCAAACGATTTTATGCCCCCAAACGAGAAAACTTTCACTAAACAAATGCCAAACGTCTTAGTTCGTTTTATAAAAGCGACTTATGTAACAGTTTAAACAAAAACAAATTATTTTCGCTGTTGTTGTGTTAAAATAATTTATTTCGAATGATTCAATGGAGCGAAACGAGTAAACTTTTATAGGACAGATGCAAAATACCATATTACCACATAAATCGTTATTTTAAAGCAAAGTATTAGCTTTTGCACTTGTTCAATTAAAGTTTGCTTACTTCGAAGTATGTAATCGTCCGAAATATTTTTTTTTGCCAAAACTATAACGTAATTTGTTCTTTTGAGCTTGAATATAGAGTTTTCATTACGTTTTATAGTAGTTTACTCTACTCTAAGCATATAATCAAACAGAGTAATCCGCTTTTGTTAAAACTGATACATAATTTGCTCTTATTTTCGAGAATAAGACGTTTTCAATATGCTTGTTAAAATTTTTCTTGTTTATAGCAAGGAATCGTTTAAAATAAGCTGTATTTGCTTAAACTGATACGTAATTCGATATTTATGCATGGATACGAAGTTTTCAGTTTCTTTGACGTGAAATTTCTTGTTGCAAAAGGAAATACTTTGCTTTAAAACAACGCTTTATATGGTAATATGTGGTTTTGCATCTGCCCCATAAAAGTTCATTAGTTTCGAATGATAAATTCGTTTGAAATAAACAGTGCTGGTCAAAACTATAATGTAAATTATTTCTTTGAGACGAAATTTAAAGTTTTCATTAAGTTTTATACAAGTTTACTCTATTCTAAGTAAAGGAGTAATCAGGATAAATTGCTTTTATCTAGAGCAATATATAATTTGCAGTTTTCAGCCAGAATAAGACGTTTTTAATCTTTTTAATGTAAGTTTTCGTGTTCAAGACAAAATATCGTCTAAAATAAGCAGTTTTTGTCCAGACTGAAACGTAATTCGAATTTCTGTGCCTGAATAAGGGGTTTTCAGTTTCTTTGATGTAAGGTTTCTTGTTTGTAACAATGAATTAACAAAAATATTTGGTTTTTATCCAAACTGTGGCATGAATCAGCTTTAAGACTATAACGCAAATCTTTTGTTTTGTGCTAAAATAAGACGTTTTTAGTCAGTTTGATATAAGTTTTCTTGTTCAAAGCAAAATATTGTCGAAAATCAACCGTTTTTGTCTAAACTGATACAAAATTTGGTGGTTTGTGTCCGAATACAAAGTTTTCAGATTCTTTAATGTTAGGTTTGCTGCTTCTAACAAAGAATCAACGAAAATATTTTGTTTTAATACAAACTGCAATATAAAATGTCTTCATAGGACAAAACATGATGTTTGTCATCTGTTTAATAAAAATTTACTCGCTTGAAAGCATAGAATCATTTCAAATAAGCTATTCTCGTCGAAACTATAATGTAATTAGTATTTTGTGCTAGAATACAGCGTTTTTGTTAGATTTATTAACAATTTTGTCTATTTTAAGCAATGAAACGAATAGGATTAGCTGCCTTTATCTAAAGTGATACATAAATTGCTCTTTTATGCCAGATTAATACGTTTTTAGTCTGTTCGATGTAAGTTTTCTTGTTCAAAGCAAAAGATCGTCTAAAATAAGCCGTTTTTGTTTGAACTGATGAACAATTCAGACTGAGAGTCAACAAAAATAATTTATTTTAATCCAAACTGATACTTTTTGACTCTATAAAAGTCCTATAAGAGTCCGAGATACGCCGTTCTCGTCAAGTCTATAACGTAATTCGTTTTTTTGTGTCAGAATACGACGTTTTCTGTCTGTTTAATATAAGTTTTTAATAATAATAATAATAATAATAATAACAATAATAATAATAATAATAATAATAATAATAATAATAATAATAATAATAATAATAATAATAATAATAAAAATAATAATACTAATAATAGTAATAATAATAATAATAATAAAAATAATAATAGTAATAAAAGTAAGCTTAGTTTTCTAAGCAAAAATGAAGCATATTTTGTGTTATATGAGCGTTTTCTCATTTCTATGCAAGAAATCATCTGTGATCTGCGTTTTTAGGCAAGAAATTGTCTAAAGTTAATAACTCATTTTAAAACTGGTATAAAAACATTTACAATACAAAAGTTAATAATAATAATAATAATAATAATAATAATAATAATAATAATAATAATAATAATAATAATAATAATAATAATAATAATAATAATAATAATAATAATAATAATAATAATAATAATAATAATAATAATAATAATAATAATGAATGAAGCTTATTTTGTGTGTTATATGAGCGTTTTCTCATTTCTATGCAAGAGATCATCTGTGATCTGTGTTGTTAGGCAAGAAATTGAATAAAATTAATAACTCATTTTTAAACTGGTATAAAAACATTTACTATACAAAAGTTAATAATAATAATAATAATAATAATAATAATAATAATAATAATAATAATAATAATAATAATAATAATAATAATAATAATAATAATAATGATAATAATACTTATAATAATGAATTTCTTTCTAAATTAAAGCTTAGTTTTTTTAAGCAAAAATGATGCTTATTTTGTGTTATCTGAGCGTTTTCTCATTTCTCTGCAAGAGATCATCTGTGATCTGTGTTTTTAGGCAAGAAATTGTCTAAAACTAATAATTCATTTTAAAACTGTTATAAAAACATTTACTATACAAAAGTTATCATCGGTTATTAATAATAATAATATTAATAATAATAATTATAATAATAATAATAATTAATAATAATAATAATAATAATAATAATAATAATAATAATAATAATAATAATAATAATAATAACAATAATAATAATAGTAGTAATAAAAGTAAGCTTAGTTTTCTAAGCAAAAATAAAGCTTATTTTGTGTTATATGAGCGTTTTCTCATTTCTATGCAAAAGATCATGTGTGATCAGTGTTTTTAGGCAATCTTAGCCATTTTATAGTTTTTAGGCAAGAAATTGGCTAAAATTAATCACTCATTTTAAAACTGGTATAAAAACAATACTATACAAAAGTTAAAATCGGTTTTTAATAATAATAATTATAATGATAATAATAATAATAATAATAATAATAATAATAATAATAATAATAATAATAATAATTATAATAATAATAATAATAATAATAATAATAATAACAATAATAATAATAATAATAATAATAATAACAATAATAATAATAAAAATAATAATAATAGTAATAAAAGTAAGCTTAGTTTTCTAGGCAAAAATGAAGCTTATTTTGTGTGTTATATGAGTGTTTTCTCATTTCTATGCAAGAAATCATCTGTGATCTGTGTTTTTAGGCAAGAAATTGTCTAAAATTAATAACTCATTTTAAAACTGGTATAAAATCATTTACTATACAAAAGTTAATAATAATAATAATAACAATAATAATAATAATAATAATAGTAATAGTAACAAAAGTAATAATAATAATAATAATACTTTTAATAAGGAAAAATGGAGCTTATTTTGTGTGTTACATGAGCGTTTTCTCATTTCTATGCAAAAGATCATGTGTGATGTGTGTTTTTATGCAATCTAAACCATTTTATAGTTTTTAATATTTAACAAAAATTTGCTTTAAAATAAAATGTTTGAAAAACTGAAATTAAACTAAATTAATTGTGTCTAACACTTTAGTAGAGGAAAAAGGAGGAGACATAAAAGTCACTAAAGTCTTCAGAGTCGTTTTTAAATGCTGCATTTTCGTCTTCCTCTCAAACATTGAAAACTGAATTACATTTTTGTTCAGTAACTGTAACAGTTTTTACTTTGGTTTTTTGCTTATATCTCGAAAACAATTACTCCTATCAATTTTTATCTTTCTTTCAAAATTAAAGCTGATAAAATTTCCTACAAAATAGTTATTTGCATTTCTCATGTAGGACTAACCATAAGCGAGATATAAGTTTGAAAATAATTAATATTTAAAAAAAAAGTGCTTTAACAGAAAATGTTTTGTGATTTAAAATACACTTAATTTATTAGGTCCAATACTTTATTAAAAAAAAAAAGGAGGTGACATATAAGTCACTGAAGTCTTCAGAGTCGATTTTAAATGCTGCATTTTCGTCTTCGTCTCAAACATTGAAAACTGAATTACATTTTTGTTCAGTAACAGTTACAGTTTTCTTATTGGTTTTTTTGCTTATATCTCGAAAACAGTTACTTCTATCAATTTTTATCTTTCTTTTAAAATTAAAGCTGATAAAATTTCCTACAAAATAGTTATTTGCATTTTTCATGTAAGACTAACCATAAGCGAGATATAAGTTTAAAAATTATTAATATTTAAAAAAAAAGTGCTTTAGCAGAAAATGTCTTGTGATTTAAAATACACTTAATTTATTGGGTCCAATACTTTATTAGAAGAAAAAGGAGGTGACATAAAAGTCGCTGAAGTCTTCAGAGTCGTTTTTAAATGCTGCATTTTCGTCTTCGTCTCAAACATTGAAAACTGAATTACATTTTTGTTCAGTAACAGTTACAGTATTCTTATTGGTTTTTTGCTTATATCTCGAAAACAGTTACTCCTATCAATTTTTATCTTTCTTTCAAAATTAAAGCTGATAAAATTTCCTACAAAATAGTTATTTGCATTTTTTTGTAAGACCAACCATAAGCGAGTTATAGAGTTGGATATAAATAATCTTTAACAAAAATTTGCTTTAAAATATAATGTTTGAAAAACCGAAATTAAACTAAATTAATTGAGTCTAACACTTTAGTATAGGAAAAAGGAGAAGACATAAAAGTCACCAAAGTCTTCAGAGTCGTTTTTAGTCGTCATATTAATAACAATAACATTAATAATAATAATAACGCTGCATTTTCGTCTTCGTCTCAAACATTGAAAACTGAATTACATTTTTGTTCAGTAACAGTTACAGTTTTCTTATTGGTTTTTTGCTTATATCTCGAAAACAGTTACTCGTATCAATTTTTATCTTTTTTTCAAAATTAAAGCTGATAAAATTTCCTACAAAATAGTTATTTGCATTTTTCTTGTAAGACCAACCATAAGCGAGTTATAGAGTTAGATATAAATAATATTTAAGAAATGTTATTGTTATTAATATGACGACTAAAGACGACTCTGAAACGTTTAGTGACATTTATGTCTTCCCCTTTTATTATATTTATTTTTATTTATATAATTATTATGTAGGAAATTTTATCAGCTTTAATTTTAAAAGAAAGATAAAAATTGATAGGAGTAACTGTTTTCGAGATATAAGCAAAAAACCAATAAGAAAACTGCAACTGTTACTGAACAAAAATGTAATTCAGTTTTCAATGTTTGAGACGAATTCGAAAATGCATCATTTAAAATCGACTCTGAAGACTTCAGTGACTTATATGTCACCTCCTTTTTCTTCTAATAAAGTATTGGACCCAATAAATTAAGTGTATTTTAAATCACAAGACATTTTCTGTTAAAGCACTTTTTTTTTAAATATTGATTATTTTCAAACTTACATCTCGCTTATGGTTAGTCCTACATGAAAAATGCAAATAACTATTTTGTAGGAAATTTTATCAGCTTTAATTTTGATAGAAAGATAAAAATTGATAGTAGTAATTGTTTTCGAGATATAAGCAAAAAACTAAAGTAAAAACTGTTACAGTTACTGAACAAAAATGTAATTCAGTTTTCAATGTTTGAGACGAAGACGAAAATGCAGCATTTAAAAACGACTCTGAAGACTTCAGCGACTTTTATGTCACCTCCTTATTCTTCTAATAAAGTATTGGACCCAATAAATTAAGTGTATTTTAAATCACAAGACATTTTCTGTTAAAGCACTTTTTTTTAAATATTAATAATTTTCAAACTTACATCTCGCTTATGGTTAGTCCTACATGAAAAATGCAAATAACTATTTTGTAGGAAATTTTATCAGCTTTAATTTTAGTAAACAGATAAAAATTGATAGGAGTAACTGTTTTCGAGATATAAGCAAGAAACCAAAAAACTGTTACCTTAATAAAGCGCTTGCATATAAGCAAATTTAGTACTATTAGTATTATTATTATTAATGTTATTGTTATTAATATGACGACTAAAAACGACTCTGAAGACTTTGGTGACTTTTATGTCTTCTCCTTTTTCCTATACTAAAGTGTTAGACACAATTAATTTAGTTTAATTTCAGTATTTCAAACATTTTATTTTAAAGCAAATTTTTGTTAAATATTATTTATATCTATCTCTATAACTCGCTTATGCTTGGTCCTACAAGAAAAATACAAATAACTATTTTGTAGGAAATTTTATCAGCTTTAATTTTAGTAAAAAGATAAAAATTGATAGGAGTAACTGTTTTCGAGATATAAGCAAGAAACCAAAAAACTGTTACCTTAATAAAGCGCTTGCATATAAGCAAATTTAGTATTATTAGTATTATTATTATTAATGTTATTGTTATTAATATGACGACTAAAAACCACTCTCAAAACTTTGGTGACTTTTATGTCTTCTCCTTTTTCCTCAACTAAAGTGTTAGTCTTAATTAATTTAGTTTAATTTCGGTTTTTCAAACATTTTATTTTAAAGCAAATTTTTGTTAAAGATTATTTATATCCAACTCTATACCTCGCTTATGGTTGGTCCTACAAAAAAAATGCCAATAACTATTTTGTAAGAAATTTTATCAGCTTTGATTTTAAAAGAAAGATAAAAATTGATAGGAATAACTGTTTTCGAGATATAAGCAAAAAACCAATAAGAAAACTGTAACTGTTACTAAACAAAAATGTAATTCAGTATTCAATGTTTGAGACAAAGACGAAAATGCAGCATTTAAAATCGACTCTGAAGTCTTCAGTGACTTTTATGTCACCTCCTTTTTCTTCTAATAATGTATTGGACCCAATAAATTAAGTGTATTTTAAATCACAAGACATTTTCTGTTTAAGCACTTTTTTTTAAATATTAATAATTTTCAAACTTACATCTCGCTTATGGTTAGTCCTACATGAAAAATGCAAATAACTATTTTGTAGGAAATTTTATCAGCTTTAATTTTAGTAAACAGATAAAAATTGATAGGAGTAACTGTTTTCGAGATATAAGCAAGAAACCAAAAAACTGTTACCTTAATAAAGCGCTTGCATATAAGCAAATTTAGTACTATTAGTATTATTATTATTAATGTTATTGTTATTAATATGACGACTAAAAACGACTCTGAAGACTTTGGTGACTTTTATGTCTTCTCCTTTTTCCTATACTAAAGTGTTAGACACAATTAATTTAGTTTAATTTCAGTATTTCAAACATTTTATTTTAAAGCAAATTTTTGTTAAATATTATTTATATCTATCTCTATAACTCGCTTATGCTTGGTCTTACAAGAAAAATACAAATAACTATTTTATAGGAATTTTTATCAGCTTTAATTTTAGTAAAAAGATAAAAATTGATAGGAGTAACTGTTTTCGAGATATAAGCAAGAAACCAAAAAACTGTTACCTTAATAAAGCGCTTGCATATAAGCAAATTTATTACTATTAGTATTATTATTATTAATGTTATTGTTATTAATATGACGACTAAAATCGACTCTCAAGACTTTGGTGACTTTTATGTCTTCTCCTTTTTCCTCAACTAAAGTGTTAATTTTAATTAATTTAGTTTAATTTCGGTTTTTCAAACATTTTATTTTAAAGCAAATTTTTGTTAAAGATTATTTATATCCAACTCTATAACTCGCTTATGGTTAGTCCTACAAAAAAAATGCCAATAACTATTTTGTAGGAAATTTTATCAGCTTTGATTTTGAAAGAAAGATAAAAATTGATAGGAGTAACTGTTTTCGAGATATAAGCAAAAAACCAATAAGAAAACTGTAACTGTTACTAAACAAAAATGTAATTCAGTTTTCAATGTTTGAGACATAGACGAAAATGCAGCATTTAAAATCGACTCTGAAGACTTCAGTGACTTTTATGTCACCTCCTTTTTCTTCTAATAAAGTATTGGACCCATTAAATTAAGTGTATTTTAAACCACAAGACATTTTCTGTTAAAGCACTTTTTTTTTAAATATTAATTATTTTCAAACTTCTATCTCGCTTATGGTTAGTCCTACATAAAAAATGCAAATAACTATTTTGTAGGAAATTTTATCAGCTTTAATTTTAGTAAAAAGATAAAAATTGATAGGAGTAACTGTTTTCGAGATATAAGCAAGAAACCAAAAAACTGTTACCTTAATTAAGCGCTTGCATATAAGCAAATTTAGTACTAAAAACAACTCTGAAGACTTTGGTGATTTTTATGTCTTCTCCTTTTTCCTCTACTAAAGTGTTAGACCCAATTAATTTACTTTAATATCGGTTTTTCAAACATTTTATTTTAAAGCAAATTTTTGTTAAAGATTATTTATATCCAACTCTATAACTCGCTTATGGTTGGTCTTACAAAAGAAATGCAAATAACTATTTTGTTGGAAATTTTATCAGCTTTAATTTTGAAAGAAAGATAAAAATTGATAGGAGTAATTGTTTTCGAGATATAAGCAAAAAACCAAAGTGAAAACTGTTACAGTTACTGAACAAAAATGTAATTCAGTTTTCAATGTTTGAGACGAAGACGAAAATGCAGCATTTAAAAACGACTCTGAAGACTTCAGTGACTTTTATGTCACCTCCTTTTTCTTCTAATAGAGTATTGGTCCCAATAAATTAAGTGTATTTTAAATCACAAGACATTTTCTGTTAAAGCACTTTTTTTTTAAATATTAATTATTTTCAAACTTCTATCTCGCTTATGGTTAGTCCTACATAAAAAATGCAAATAACTATTTTGTAGGAAATTTTATCAGCTTTAATTTTAGTAAAAAGATAAAAATTGATAGGAGTAACTGTTTTCGAGATATAAGCAAGAAACTGTTACCTTAATTAAGCGCTTGCATATAAGCAAATTTAGTAATATTAGTATTATTATTATTAATGTTATTGTTATTAATATGACGACTAAAGACAACTCTAAGACTTTTGTGACTTTTATGTCTTCTCCTTTTTCCTCTACTAAAGTGTTAGACTCAATTAATTTAGTTTAATTCCGGTTTTTCAAGCATTTTATTTTAAAGCAAATTTTTGTTAAATATTATTTATATCCAACTCTATAACTCGTTTATGCTTGGTCCTACAAGAAAAATGTAAATAACTATTTGGTTGGAAATTTTATCAGCTTTAATTTTGAAAGAAAGATAAAATTTGATAGGAGTAACTGTTTTCGAGATATAAGCAAAAAACCAATAAGAAAACTGTAACTGTTACTGAACAAAAATGTAACTCAGTTTTCAATGTTTGAGACGAAGACAAAAATGCAGCATTTAAAAACGACTCTGAAGACGTCAGTGACTTTTATGTCACCTCCTTTTTCTTCTAATAAAGTATTGGACCCAATAAATTAAGTGTATTTGAAATCACAAGACATTTTCTGTTAAAGCACTTTTTTTTTAAATATTAATTATTTTCAAACTTATATCTCGCTTATGGTTAGTCTTACATGAAAAATGCAAATAACTATTTTGTAGGAAATTTTATCAGCTTTAATTTTAGTAAAATGATAAAAATTGATAGGAGTAACTGTTTTCGAGATATAATCAAGAAACCAAAAAACTGTTACCTTAATTAAGCGTTTGCATATAAGCAAATTTAGTATTATTAGTATTATTATTATTAATGTTATTGTTATTAATATGACGATTAAAAACGACTCTGAAGACTTTGGTGACTTTTACGTCTCCTCCTTTTTCCTCTACTAAAGTGTTAGACCCAATTAATTTAGTTTAATTTCGGTTTTTCAAACATTTTATTTTAAAGCAAATTTTTGTTAAAGATTATTTATATCCAACTCTATAACTCGCTTATGGTTGGTCCTACAAAAAAAATGCTAAAAACTATTTTGTAGCAAATTTTATCAGCTTTAATTTTGAAGGAAAGATAAAAATTTATAGGAGTAACTGTTTTCGAGATATAAGCAAAAAACCAAAGTGAAAACTGTAACAGTTACTGAACAAAAATGTAATTCAGTTTTCAATGTTTGAGACGAAGACGAAAATGCAGCATTTAAAATCGACTCTGAAGACTTCAGCGACTTTTAAGTCACCTCCTTTTTCTTCTAATAAAGTATTGGACCCAATAAATTAAGTGTATTTTAAATCACAAGACATTTTCTGTTAAAGCACTTTTTTTTTAAATATTGATTATTTTCAAACTTATATCTCGCTTATGGTTAGTCCTACATGAAAAATGCAAATAACTATTTTGTAGGAAATTTTATCAGCTTTAATTTTAGTAAAAAAATAAAAATTGATAAAAGTAACTGTTTTCGAGATATAAGCAAGAAACTGTTACCTTAATTAAGCGCTTGCATATAAGCAAATTTAGTAATATTAGTATTATTATTATTAATGTTATTGTTATTAATTTGACGACTAAAAACTTGAGACGAAAATGCAGCATTTAAAAACGACTCTGAAGACTTCAGTGACTTTTATGTCACCTTCTTTTTCTTCTAATAAAGTATTGGACCCAATAAATTAAGTGTATTTTAAATCACAAGACATTCTCTGTTAAAACACTTTTTTTTAATTATTAATTATTTAACTTATATCTCGCTTATGGTTAGTTCTACATGAAAAATGCAAATAACTATTTTGTAGGAAATTTTATCACCTTTAATTTTGGTGAAAAAGTAAAAATTGATAGGAGTAACTGTTTTCGAGATATAAGCAAAAAACAAAAAAACTGTTACCTTAATTAAGCGCTTGCATATAAGCAAATTTAGTACTACTAGTATTGTTATTATAAATGTTATTGTTATTAATATGACGACTAAAGACAACTCTAAGACTTTTGTGACTTTTATGTCTCCTCCTTTTTCCTCTACTAAAGTGTTAGACACAATTAATTTAGTTTAATTTTAGTTTTTCAAACATTTTATTTTAAAGCTAATTTTTGTTGAATATTAAAAACTATAAAATGGCTTAGATTGCCTAAAAACACAGATCACACATGATCTTTTGCATAGAAATGAGAAAACGCTCATGTAACACACAAAATAAGCTCCATTTTTCCTTATTAAAAGTATTATTATTATTATTACTTTTGTTACTATTACTATTATTATTATTATTATTATTAACTTTTGTATAGTAAATGTTTTTATACCAGTTTTAAAATGAGTTATTAATTTTAGTCAATTTCTTGCCTAAAAACACAGATCACAGATGATTTCTTGCATAGAAATGAGAAAACATTCATATAACACACAAAATAAGCTTCATTTTTGCTTAGAAAACTAAGCTTACTTTTATTACTATTATTATTATTATTATTATTATTATTATTATTATTATTATTATTAAAAACCGATTATAACTTTTGTATAGTAAATGTTTTTATACCAGTTTTAAAATGAGTTATTAATTTTAGACAATTTCTTGCCTAAAAACACAGATCACAGATGATCTCTTGCATAGAAATGAGAAAACGCTCATATAACACACAAAATAAGCTTCATTTTTGCTTAGAAAACTATGCTTACTTTTATTACTATTATTATTTTTATTATTATTTTTGTTATTATTATTATTATTTCTATTATTATTATTATTATTATTATTTATATTATTATTATTATTATTATTATTATTATTATTATTATTATTATTATTATTATTATTATTATTAACTTTTGTATAGTAAATGTTTTTATACCAGTTTTAAAATGAGTTATTAATTTTAGACAATTTCTTGCCTAAAAACACAGATCACAGATGATTTCTTGCATAGAAATGAGAAAACGCTCATATAACACACAAAATAAGCTTCATTTTTGCTTAGAAAGCTAAGCTTACTTTTATTACTATTATTATTTTTATTATTATTATTATTATTATTATTATTATTATTATTATTATTATTATTATTATTATTATTATTATTATTATTATTATTATTATTGTTATTGTTATTGTTATTATTATTATTATTAAAAACTTATATTAAACAGACAGAAAACGTCGTATTCTGACACATAAAAACGAATTACGTTATAGACTTGACGAGAACGGCGTATCTCGGACTCTTATAGGACTCTTATAGGGTCAAAAAGTATCAGTTTGGATTAAAACAAATTATTTTTGTTGACTCTCAGTCTGAATTGTTCATCAGTTCAAACAAAAACGGCTTATTTTAGACGATCTTTTGCTTTGAACAAGAAAACTGACATCGAATATACTAAAAACGTATTAATCTGGCATAAAAGAGCAATTTATGTATCACTTTGGATAAAGAGAGCTAATCCTTTTCGTTTCATTGCCTAAAATAGACAATTGTTAAAAAATCTAACAAAAACGCTGTATTCTAGCACAAAATACTAATTACATTATAGTTTCGACGAGAATACCTTATTTGGAATGATTCTATGCTTCCAAACGAGTAAATTTTTATTAAACAGATGCCAAACTTCATGTTTTGTCCTATAAAGACATTTTATATTGCAGTTTGTATTAAAACAAAATATTTTCGTTGATTCTTTGTTAGAAGCAGCAAACCTAACATTAAAGAATCTGAAAACTTTGTATTCGGACACAAACCACCGAATTTTGTATCAGTTTAGACAAAAACGGTTGATTTTCGACAATATTTTGCTTTCAACAAGAAAACTTATATCAAACTGACTAAAAACGTCTTATTTTAGCACAAAACAAAAGATTTGCGTTATAGTCTTAAAGCTGATTCACGCCACAGTTTGGATAAAAACCAAATATTTTTGTTAATTCACTGTTACAAACAAGAAACCTTACATCAAGGAAACTGAAAACCCCTTATTCAGGTACAGAAATTCGAATTACGTTTCAGTCTAGACAAAAACTGCTTATTTTAGACGATCTTTTGTCTTGAACACGAAAACTTACATTAAAAAGATTAAAAACGTCTTATTCTGGCTGAAAACTGCAAATTATATATTACTCTTGATAAAAGCAATTTATCCTGATTACTCCTTTGCTTAGAATAGAGCAAACTTGTATAAAACTTAATGAAAACTTTAAATTTCGTCTCAAAGAAATAATTTACGTTATAGTTTTGACCAGCACTGTTTATTTCAAACGAATTTATGATTCGAAACTAATGAACTTTTATGGGGCAGATGCAAAACCACATATTACCATACAAAGCGTTGTTTTAAAGCAAAGTATTACCTTTTGCAACAAGAAATTTCACGTCAAAGAAACTGAAAACTTCGTATCCATGCATAAATATCGAATTACGTATCAGTTTAGGCAAATACAGCTTATTTTAAACGATTCCTTGCTATAAACAAGAAAAATTTTATCAATCATATTGAAAACGTCTTATTCTCGAAAATAAGAGCAAATTATGTTTCAGTTTTAACAAAAGCGGATTACTCTGTTTGATTCTATGCTTAGAGTAGAGTAAACTACTATAAAACGTAATGAAAACTCTATATTCAAGCTCAAAAGAACAAATTACGTTATAGTTTTGGCAAAAAATAATATTTCGGACGATTTCATACTTTGAAGTAAGCAAACTTTAATTGAACAAGTGCAAAAGCTAATACTTTGCTTTAAAATAACGATTTATGTGGTAATATGGTATTTTGC
This sequence comes from Tribolium castaneum, assembly GCF_031307605.1. Taxonomy (NCBI): domain Eukaryota; kingdom Metazoa; phylum Arthropoda; class Insecta; order Coleoptera; family Tenebrionidae; genus Tribolium; species Tribolium castaneum. The sequence goes on along the minus strand of NC_087395.1, from coordinate 10,609,586 downwards.
ATCTGTCCTATAAAAGTATACTCGTTTCGCTCCATTGAATCATTCGAAATAAATTATTTTGACACAACAACAACGAAAATAATTTGTTTTTGTTTAAACTGTATCATAAGTCGCTTTTATAAAACGAACTAAGACGTTTGGCATTTGTTTAGTGAAAGTTTTCTCGTTTGGGGACAAAATCGTTTGAAATTAACAGTTCTGGTCAAAACTATAACGTAAATTATTTCTTTGAGACGAAATTTAAAGTTTTCATTAAGTTTTATACAAGTTTGCTCTATTCTAACCAAAGAAGTAATCAGGATAAACTGCTTTTATTCAAAGTAATACATAATTTGCAGTTTTGAGCCAGAATAAGACGTTTTTAATCTTTTTAATGTAAGTTTTCGTGTTCAAAAGAAAGAGTCGTCTAAAATAAGCAATTTGTGTCTAGACTGAAACGTAATTTGATTTTCTGGGCCTGAATAAGAGGTTTTCAGTTTCTTTGATGTAAGGTTTCTTGTTTGTAACAATGAATAAACGAAAATCATTGGTTTTAATCCAAACTGTGACATAAATCGTTTTTTAAAGGCGAAATCAGACGTTTTGCCTCTGTTCAGTGAAAGTATACTGGTTTCAAAGCATAGAATCGTTTGAAATTAACAGTTCTCGTCAAGACTATAACGCAAATCTTTAAAGTGATACAAAGAAATAATTTACGTTATAGTTTCAATTTCAAACGATTTTATGCCCCCAAACGAGAAAACTTTCACTAAACAGATGCCAATCGTCTTAGTTCGTTTTATAAAAGCGACTTATGTTACAGTTTAAACAAAAACAAATTATTTTCGTTGTTGTTGTGTCAAAATAATTTATTTCGAATGATTCAATGGAGCGAAACGAGTAAACTTTTATAGGACAGATGCAAAATACCATATTACCACATAAATCGTTATTTTAAAGCAAAGTATTAGCTTTTGCACTTGTTCAATTAAAGTTTGCTTACTTCGAAGTATGTAATCGTCCGAAATATTTTTTTTTGCCAAATCTATAACGTAATTAGTTCTTTTGAGCTTGAATATAGAGTTTTCATTACGTTTTATAGTAGTTTACTCTACTCTAAGCATAGAATCAAACAGAGTAATCCGCTTTTGTTAAAACTGATACATAATTTGCTCTTATTTTCGAGAATAAGACGTTTTCAATATGCTTGATAAAATTTTTCTTGTTTATAGCAAGGAATCGTTTAAAATAAGCTGTATTTGCTTAAACTGATACGTAATTCGATATTTATGCATGGATACGAAATTTTCAGTTTCTTTGACGTGAAGTTTCTTGTTGCAAAAGGTAATACTTTGCTTTAAAACAACGCTTTATATGGTAATATGTGGTTTTGCATCTGCCCCATAAAAGTTCATTAGTTTCGAATCATAAATTCGTTTGAAATAAACAGTGCTGGTCAAAACTATAACGTAAATTATTTCTTTGAGACGAAATTTAAAGTTTTCATTAAGTTTTATACAAGTTTACTCTATTCTAAGTAAAGGAGTAATCAGGATAAATTGCTTTTATCTAGAGTAATATATAATTTGCAGTTTTCAGGCAGAAAAAGACGTTTTTAATCTTTTTAATGTAAGTTTTCGTGTTCAAGACAAAAGATCGTCTAAAATAAGCAGTTTTTGTCCAGACTGAAACGTAATTCGAATTTCTGTGCCTGAATAAGGGGTGTTCAGTTTCTTTGATGTAAGGTTTCTTGTTTGTAACAATGAATTAACAAAAATATTTGGTTTTTATCCAAACTGTGGCATGAATCAGCTTTAAGACTATAACGCAAATCTTTTGTTTTATGCTAAAATAAGACGTTTTTAGTCAGTTTGATATAAGTTTTCTTGTTCAAAGCAAAATATTGTCGAAAATCAACCGTTTTTGTCTAAACTGATACAAAATTCGGTGGTTTGTGTCCGAATACAAAGTTTTCAGATTCTTTAATGTTAGGTTTGCTGCTTCTAACAAAGAATCAACGAAAATATTTTGTATTAATACAAACTGCAATATAAAATGTCATCATAGGACAAAACATGATGTTTGGCATCTGTTTAATAAAAATTTACTCGTTTGGAAGCATAGAATCATTCCAAATAAGCTATTCTCGTCGAAACTATAATGTAATTAGTATTTTGTGCTACAATACAGCGTTTTTGTTAGATTTATTAACAATTTTGTCTATTTTAAGCAATGAAACGAATAGGATTAGCTGCCTTTATCTAAAGTGATACATAAATTGCTCTTTTATGCCAGATTAATACGTTTTTAGTCTGTTCGATGTAAGTTTTCTTGTTCAAAGCAAAAGATCGTCTAAAATAAGCCGTTTTTGTTTGAACTGATGAACAATTCAGACTGAGAGTCAACAAAAATAATTTATTTTAATCCAAACTGATACTTTTTGACTCTATAAGAGTCCTATAAGAGTCCGAGATACGCCGTTCTCGTCAAGTCTATAACGTAATTCGTTTTTTTGTGTCAGAATACGACGTTTTCTGTCTGTTTAATATAAGTTTTTAATAATAATAATAATAATAACAATAATAATAATAATAATAATAATAATAATAATAATAATAATAATAATAATAATAATAATAATAATAATAATAATAATAATAATAATAATAATAATAATAAAAATAATAATACTAATAATAGTAATAATAATAATAATAATAAAAATAATAATAGTAATAAAAGTAAGCTTAGTTTTCTAAGCAAAAATGAAGCTTATTTTGTGTTATATGAGCGTTTTCTCATTTCTATGCAAGAAATCATCTGTGATCTGTGTTTTTAGGCAAGAAATTGTCTAAAATTAATAACTCATTTTTAAACTGGTATAAAAACATTTACTATACAAAAGTTAATAATAATAATAATAATAATAATAATAATAATAATAATAATAATAATAATAATAATAATAATAATAATAATGAATGAAGCTTATTTTGTGTGTTATATGAGCGTTTTCTCATTTCTATGCAAGAGATCATCTGTGATCTGTGTTGTTAGGCAAGAAATTGAATAAAATTAATAACTCATTTTAAAACTGGTATAAAAACATTTACTATACAAAAGTTAATAATAATAATAATAATAATAGAAATAATAATAATAATAATAATAATAGTAATAAATAAAATAATAATAATAATAATAATAATAATAATGATAATAATACTTATAATAATGAATTTCTTTCTAAATTAAAGCTTAGTTTTTTTAAGCAAAAATGATGCTTATTTTGTGTTATCTGAGCGTTTTCTCATTTCTATGCAAGAGATCATCTGTGATCTGTGTTTTTAGGCAAGAAATTGTCTAAAACTAATAATTCATTTTAAAACTGTTATAAAAACATTTACTATACAAAAGTTATAATCGGTTATTAATAATAATAATATTAATAATAATAATTATAATAATAATAATAATAATAATAATAATAATAATAATAATAATAATAATAATAATAATAATAATAATAATAATAATAATAATAATAAAAATAATAATAACAGTAGTAATAAAAGTAAGCTTAGTTTTCTAAGCAAAAATAAAGCTTATTTTGTGTTATATGAGCGTTTTCTCATTTCTATGCAAAAGATCATGTGTGATCAGTGTTTTTAGGCAATCTTAGCCATTTTATAGTTTTTAGGCAAGAAATTGGCTAAAATTAATCACTCATTTTAAAACTGGTATAAAAACAATACTATACAAAAGTTAAAATCGGTTTTTAATAATAATAATTATAATAATAATAATAATAATAATAATAATAATAATAATAATATTAATAATAATAATAATAATAATAACAATAATAATAATAATAATAATAATAATAATAATAACAATAATAATAATAAAAATAATAATAATAGTAATAAAATTAAGCTTAGTTTTCTAAGCAAAAATGAAGCTTATTTTGTGTGTTATATGAGTGTTTTCTCATTTCTATGCAAGAAATCATCTGTGATCTGTGTTTTTAGGCAAGAAATTGTCTAAAATTAATAACTTATTTTAAAACTGGTATAAAATCATTTACTATACAAAAGTTAATAATAATAATAATAACAATAATAATAATAATAATAATAATAGTAATAGTAACAAAAGTAATAATAATAATAATACTTTTAATAAGGAAAAATGGAGCTTATTTTGTGTGTTACATGAGCGTTTTCTCATTTCTATGCAAAAGATCATGTGTGATGTGTGTTTTTAGGCAATCTAAGCCATTTTATAGTTTTTAATATTTAACAAAAATTTGCTTTAAAATAATATGTTTGAAAAACTGAAATTAAACTAAATTAATTGTGTCTAACACTTTAGTAGAGGAAAAAGGAGGAGACATAAAAGTCACTAAAGTCTTCAGAGTCGTTTTTAAATGCTGCATTTTCGTCTTCCTCTCAAACATTGAAAACTGAATTACATTTTTGTTCAGTAACTGTAACAGTTTTTACTTTGGTTTTTTGCTTATATCTCGAAAACAATTACTCCTATCAATTTTTATCTTTCTTTCAAAATTAAAGCTGATAAAATTTCCTACAAAATAATTATTTGCATTTCTCATGTAGGACTAACCATAAGCGAGATATAAGTATGAAAATAATTAATATTTAAAATTGTGTCTAACACTTTAGTAGAGGAAAAAGGAGAAGACATAAATGTCACTAAAGGTTTCAGAGTCGTCTTTAGTCGTCATATTAATAGCAATAACATTAATAATAATACTACTAATAGTACTAAATTTGCTTACATGCAAACGCTTAATTAAGGTAACAGTTTTTTGCTTTCTTGCTTATATCTCGAAAATAGTTACTTATATCAATTTTTATCTTTTTACTAAAATTAAAGCTGATAAAATTTTCTACAAAATAGTTGTTTGCATTTTTCATGTAAGACTAACCATAAGCGAGATATAAGTTTAAAAATTATTAATATTTAAAAAAAAAGTGCTTTAACAGAAAATGTCTTGTGATTTAAAATACACTTAATTTATTGGGTCCAATACTTTATTAGAAGAAAAAGGAGGTGACATAAAAGTCGCTGAAGTCTTCAGAGTCGTTTTTAAATGCTGCATTTTCGTCTTCGTCTCAAACATTGAAAACTGAATTACATTTTTGTTCAGTAACTGTAACAGTTTTTACTTTGGTTTTTTGCATATCTCGAAAACAATTACTCCTATCAATTTTTATCGTTTTTTCAAAATTAAAGCTGATAAAATTTCCTACAAAATAGTTATTTGCATTTCTTTTGTAAGACCAACCATAAGCGAGTTATAGAGTTAGATATAAATAATCTTTAACAAAAATTTGCTTTAAAATAAAATGTTTGAAAAACCGAAATTAAACTAAATTAATTGAGTCTAACACTTTAGTATAGGAAAAAGGAGAAGACATAAAGGTCACTAAAGTCTTCAGAGTCGTTTTTAGTCGTCATATTAATAACAATAACATTAATAATAATAATACCAATAGTACTAAATTTGCTTATATGCAAGCGCTTAATTAAGGTAACAGTTTTTTGGTTTCTAGCTTATATCTCGAAAACAGATACTCCTATCAATTTTTACCTTTTTACCAAAATTAAAAGTGATAAAATTTCCTACAAAATAGTTATTTGCATTTTTCATGTAGAACTAACCATAAGCGAGATATAAGTTTGAAAATAATTAATAATTAAAAAAAAATGTGTTTTAACAAAAAATGTCTTGTGATTTAAAATACACTTAATTTATTGGGTCCAATACTTAATTAGAAGAAAAAGGAGGTGACAGTAAATGCTGCATTTTCGTCTTCGTCTGAAACATTGAAAACTGAATTACATTTTTGTTCAGTAACTGTCGTCGATGACGAAAATGCAGCATTTACAAACGACTCTAAAAACTTCAGTGACTTTTATGACATCTCCTTTTTCCTCTACTAAAGTGTTAGTTTAATTTAGTTTAATTTCAGTTTTTTAAACATTTTATTTTAAAGCAAATTTTTGTTAAATATTAATTATATCCAACTCTATAACTCGCTTATGGTTGGTCCTACAAGAAAAATGCAAACAACTATTTTGTAGGAAATTTTATCAGCTTTAATTTTGGATGAAAGATAAAAATTGATAGGAGTAACTGTTTTCGAGATATAAGCAAAAAACAAAAAAACTGTTAGCTTAATTAAGCGCTTGCATATAAGCAAATTTAGTACTACTAGTATTGTTATTATTAATGTTATTGTTATTAATATGACGACTAAAGACAACTCTAAGACTTTATTGACTTTTATGTCTCCTCCTTTTTCCTCTACTAAAGTGTTAGACACAATTAATTTAGTTTAATTTCAGTTTTTTAAACATTATATTTTAAAGCAAATTTTTGTTAAATATTATTTATATCCAACTCTATAACTCGCTTATAGTTGGTCCTACAAGAAAAATGCAAATAACGATTTTGTAGTAAATTTTATCAGCTTTAATTTTGAAAAAAAGATAAAAATTGATAGGAGTAACAGTTTTCGAGATATAAGCAAAAAACCAATAAGAAAACTGTAACTGTTACTGAACAAAAATGTAATTCAGTTTTCAATGTTTAAGACGATGACGAAAATGCAGCATTTACAAACGACATTAAGACTTCAGTGACCTATATGTCACCTCTTTTTTCTTCTAATAAAGTATTGGACCCAATAAATTAAGTGTATTTTAAATCACAAGACATTTTCTGTTGAAGCACTTTTTTTTTAATTTTAATTATTTTCAAACTTATATCTCGCTTATGGTTAGTCCTACATGAAAAATGCAAATAACTATTTTGTAGAAAATTTTATCAGTTTAATTTTAGTAAAAAGATAAAAATTGATAGGAGTAACTGTTTTCGAGATTTAAGCAAGAAACCAAAAAACTGTTACCTTAATTAAGCGCTTGCCAACTAAATTAAGTGTATTTTAAATCACAAGGCATTTTCTGTTAAAGCACTTTTTTTTAAATATTAATTATTTTCAAACTTATATCTCGCTTATGGTTAGTCCTACATGAAAAATGCAAACTACTATTTTGTAGGAAATTTTATCAGCTTTAATTTTAGTAAAAAGATAATAAAAATTGATTGGAGTAACTGTTTTCGAGATATAAGCAAGAAACCAAAAAACTGTTACCTTAATTAAGCGTTTGCATATAAGCAAATTTAGTACTTTTAGTATTATTATTATTAAATGCAAAAAAAATGCAAAAAACTATTTTGTAGGAAATTTTATCAGTTTTAAAGAAAGATAAAAATTGATAGGAGTAAATGTTTTCCAGATATAAGCAAAAAACCAAAGTGAAAACTGTAACAGTTACTGAACAAAAATGTAATTTAGTTTTCAATGTTTAAGACGAAGACGAAAATGCAGCATTTACTGTCACCTCTTTTGTCTACTAATTAAGTATTGGACCCAATAAATTAAGTGTATTTTAAATCACAAGACATTTTCTGTTAAAGCACATTTTTTTTTAATTATTAATTATTTTTAAACTTATATCTCGTTTATGGTTAGTTCTACATGAAAAATGCAAATAACTATTTTGTAGGAAATTTTATCAGCTTTAATTTTAGTGAAAAGGTAAAAATTAATAGGAGTAATTGTTTTCGAGATATAAGCAAGAAACTGTTACCTTAATTAAGCGCTTGCATATAAACAAATTTAGTAATATTATTATTATTATTATTAATGTTATTGTTATTAATATGACGACTAAAAACGACTCTCAAGACTTTGGTGACTTTTATGTCTTTTCCTTTTTCCTCAAGTAAAGTGTTAGACAAAATTAATTTAGTTTAATTTCAGTATTTCAAACATTTTATTTTAAAGCAAATTTTTGTTAAATATTATTTATATCTATCTCTATAACTCGCTTATGCTTGGTCCTACAAGAAAAATACAAATAACTATTTTGTAGGAAATTTTATCAGCTTTAATTTTAGTAAAAAGATAAAAATTGATAGGAGTAACTGTTTTCGAGATATAAGCAAGAAACCAAAAAACTGTTACCTTAATAAAGCGCTTGCATATAAGCAAATTTAGTACTATTAGTATTATTATTATTAATGTTATTGTTATTAATATGACGACTAAAAACCACTCTCAAAACTTTGGTGACTTTTATGTATTCTCCTTTTTCCTCAACTAAAGTGTTAGTGTTAATTAATTTAGTTTAATTTCGGTTTTTCAAACATTTTATTTTAAAGCAAAGTTTTGTTAAAGATTATTTATATCCAACTCTATACCTCGCTTATGGTTGGTCCTACAAAAAAAATGCCAATAACTATTTTGTAGGAAATTTTATCAGCTTTGATTTTGAAAGAAAGATAAAAATTGATAGGAATAACTGTTTTCGAGATATAAGCAAAAAACCAATAAGAAAACTGTAACTGTTACTAAACAAAAATGTAATTCAGTATTCAATGTTTGAGACAAAGACGAAAATGCAGCATTTAAAATCGACTCTGAAGACTTCAGTGACTTTTATGTCACCTCCTTTTTCTTCTAATAATGTATTGGACCCATTAAATTAAGTGTATTTTAAATCACAAGACATTTTCTGTTAAAGCACTTTTTTTTTAAATATTAATTATTTTCAAACTTATATCTCGCTTATGGTTAGTCCTACATAAAAAATGCAAATAACTATTTTGTAGGAAATTTTATCAGCTTTAATTTTGAAAGAAAGATAAAAATTGATAGTAGTAATTGTTTTTGAGATATAAGCAAAAAACTAAAGTAAAAACTGTTACAGTTACTGAACAAAAATGTAATTCAGTTTTCAATGTTTGAGACGAAGACGAAAATGCAGCATTTAAAAACGACTCTGAAGACTTCAGCGACTTTTATGTCACCTCCTTATTCTTCTAATAAAGTATTGGACCCAATAAATTAAGTGTATTTTAAATCACAAGACATTTTCTGTTAAAGCACTTTTTTTTAAATATTAATAATTTTCAAACTTACATCTCGCTTATGGTTAGTCCTACATGAAAAATGCAAATAACTATTTTGTAGAAAATTTTATCAGCTTTAATTTTGATAGAAAGATAAAAATTGATAGTAGTAATTGTTTTCGAGATATAAGCAAAAAACTAAAGTAAAAACTGTTACAGTTACTGAACAAAAATGTAATTCAGTTTTCAATGTTTGAGACGAAGACGAAAATGCAGCATTTAAAAACGACTCTGAAGACTTCAGCGACTTTTATGTCACCTCCTTATTCTTCTAATAAAGTATTGGACCCAATAAATTAAGTGTATTTTAAATCACAAGACATTTTCTGTTAAAGCACTTTTTTTTAAATATTAATAATTTTCAAACTTACATCTCGCTTATGGTTAGTCCTACATGAAAAATGCAAATAACTATTTTGTAGGAAATTTTATCAGCTTTAATTTTAGTAAACAGATAAAAATTGATAGGAGTAACTGTTTTCGAGATATAAGCAAGAAACCAAAAAACTGTTACCTTAATAAAGCGCTTGCATATAAGCAAATTTAGTACTATTAGTATTATTATTATTAATGTTATTGTTATTAATATGACGACTAAAAACGACTCTGAAGACTTTGGTGACTTTTATGTCTTCTCCTTTTTCCTATACTAAAGTGTTAGACACAATTAATTTAGTTTAATTTCAGTATTTCAAACATTTTATTTTAAAGCAAATTTTTGTTAAATATTATTTATATCTATCTCTATAACTCGCTTATGCTTGGTCCTACAAGAAAAATACAAATAACTATTTTGTAGGAAATTTTATCAGCTTTAATTTTAGTAAAAAGATAAAAATTGATAGGAGTAACTGTTTTCGAGATATAAGCAAGAAACCAAAAAACTGTTACCTTAATAAAGCGCTTGCATATAAGCAAATTTAGTACTATTAGTATTATTATTATTAATGTTATTGTTATTAATATGACGACTAAAAACGACTCTGAAGACTTTGGTGACTTTTATGTCTTCTCCTTTTTCCTATACTAAAGTGTTAGACACAATTAATTTAGTTTAATTTCGGTTTTTCAAACATTTTATTTTAAAGCAAATTTTTGTTAAAGATTATTTATATCCAACTCTATACCTCGCTTATGGTTGGTCCTACAAAAAAAATGCCAATAACTATTTTGTAAGAAATTTTATCAGCTTTGATTTTAAAAGAAAGATAAAAATTGATAGGAATAACTGTTTTCGAGATATAAGCAAAAAACCAATAAGAAAACTGTAACTGTTACTAAACAAAAATGTAATTCAGTATTCAATGTTTGAGACAAAGACGAAAATGCAGCATTTAAAATCGACTCTGAAGACTTCAGTGACTTTTATGTCACCTCCTTTTTCTTCTAATAATGTATTGGACCCAATAAATTAAGTGTATTTTAAATCACAAGACATTTTCTGTTTAAGCACTTTTTTTTAAATATTGATAATTTTCAAACTTACATCTCGCTTATGGTTAGTCCTACATGAAAAATGCAAATAACTATTTTGTAGGAAATTTTATCAGCTTTAATTTTAGTAAACAGATAAAAATTGATAGGAGTAACTGTTTTCGAGATATAAGCAAGAAACCAAAAAACTGTTACCTTAATAAAGCGCTTGCATATAAGCAAATTTAGTACTATTAGTATTATTATTATTAATGTTATTGTTATTAATATGACGACTAAAAACGACTCTGAAGACTTTGGTGACTTTTATGTCTTCTCCTTTTTCCTATACTAAAGTGTTAGACACAATTAATTTAGTTTAATTTCAGTATTTCAAACATTTTATTTTAAAGCAAATTTTTGTTAAATATTATTTATATCTATCTCTATAACTCGCTTATGCTTGGTCTTACAAGAAAAATACAAATAACTATTTTGTAGGAATTTTTATCAGCTTTAATTTTAGTAAAAAGATAAAAATTGATAGGAGTAACTGTTTTCGAGATATAAGCAAGAAACCAAAAAACTGTTACCTTAATAAAGCGCTTGCATATAAGCAAATTTAGTACTATTAGTATTATTATTATTAATGTTATTGTTATTAATATGACGACTAAAAACCACTCTCAAAACTTTGGTGACTTTTATGTCTTCTCCTTTTTCCTCAACTAAAGTGTTAGTCTTAATTAATTTAGTTTAATTTCGGTTTTTCAAACATTTTATTTTAAAGCAAATTTTTGTTAAAGATTATTTATATCCAACTCTATAACTCGCTTATGGTTAGTTCTACAAAAAAATGCCAATAACTATTTTGTAGGAAATTTTATCAGCTTTGATTTTGAAAGAAAGATAAAAATTGATAGGAGTAACTGTTTTCGAGATATAAGCAAAAAACCAATAAGAAAACTGTAACTGTTACTAAACAAAAATGTAATTCAGTTTTCAATGTTTGAGACATAGACGAAAATGCAGCATTTAAAATCGACTCTGAAGACTTCAGTGACTTTTATGTCACCTCCTTTTTCTTCTAATAAAGTATTGGACCCATTAAATTAAGTGTATTTTAAATCACAAGACATTTTCTGTTAAAGCACGTTCTTTTTAAATATTAATTATTTTCAAACTTATATCTCGCTTATGGTTAGTCCTACATGAAAAATGCAAATTACTATTTTGTAGGAAATTTTATCAGCTTTAATTTTAGTAAAAAGATAAAAATTGATAGGAGTAACTGTTTTCGAGATATAAGCAAGAAACCAAAAAACTGTTACCTTAATTAAGCGCTTGCATATAAGCAAATTTAGTACTAAAAACAACTCTGAAGACTTTGGTGATTTTTATGTCTTCTCCTTTTTCCTCTACTAAAGTGTTAGACCCAATTAATTTACTTTAATATCGGTTTTTCAAACATTTTATTTTAAAGCAAATTTTTGTTAAAGATTATTTATATCCAACTCTATAACTCGCTTATGGTTGGTCTTACAAAAGAAATGCAAATAACTATTTTGTTGGAAATTTTATCAGCTTTAATTTTGAAAGAAAGATAAAAATTGATAGGAGTAATTGTTTTCGAGATATAAGCAAAAAACCAAAGTGAAAACTGTTACAGTTACTGAACAAAAATGTAATTCAGTTTTCAATGTTTGAGACGAAGACGAAAATGCAGCATTTAAAAACGACTCTGAAGACTTCAGTGACTTTTATGTCACCTCCTTTTTCTTCTAATAGAGTATTGGTCCCAATAAATTAAGTGTATTTTAAATCACAAGACATTTTCTGTTAAAGCACTTTTTTTTTAAATATTAATTATTTTCAAACTTCTATCTCGCTTATGGTTAGTCCTACATAAAAAATGCAAATAACTATTTTGTAGGAAATTTTATCAGCTTTAATTTTAGTAAAAAGATAAAAATTGATAGGAGTAACTGTTTTCGAGATATAAGCAAGAAACTGTTACCTTAATTAAGCGCTTGCATATAAGCAAATTTAGTAATATTAGTATTATTATTATTAATGTTATTGTTATTAATATGACGACTAAAGACAACTCTAAGACTTTTGTGACTTTTATGTCTTCTCCTTTTTCCTCTACTAAAGTGTTAGACACAATTAATTTAGTTTAATTCCGGTTTTTCAAGCATTTTATTTTAAAGCAAATTTTTGTTAAATATTATTTATATCCAACTCTATAACTCGTTTATGCTTGGTCCTACAAGAAAAATGTAAATAACTATTTGGTTGGAAATTTTATCAGCTTTAATTTTGAAAGAAAGATAAAATTTGACAGGAGTAACTGTTTTCGAGATATAAGCAAAAAACCAATAAGAAAACTGTAACTGTTACTGAACAAAAATGTAACTCAGTTTTCAATGTTTGAGACGAAGACAAAAATGCAGCATTTAAAAACGACTCTGAAGACGTCAGTGACTTTTATGTCACCTCCTTTTTTTTCTAATAAAGTATTGGACCCAATAAATTAAGTGTATTTTAAATCACAAGACATTTTCTGTTAAAGCACTTTTTTTTTAAATATTAATTATTTTCAAACTTATATCTCGCTTATGGTTAGTCCTACATGAAAAATGCAAATAACTATTTTGTAGGAAATTTTATCAGCTTTAATTTTAGTAAAATGATAAAAATTGATAGGAGTAACTGTTTTCGAGATATAATCAAGAAACCAAAAAACTGTTACCTTAATTAAGCGTTTGCATATAAGCAAATTTAGTATTATTAGTATTATTATTATTAATGTTATTGTTATTAATATGACGATTAAAAACGACTCTGAAGACTTTGGTGACTTTTACGTCTCCTCCTTTTTCCTCTACTAAAGTGTTAGACCCAATTAATTTAGTTTAATTTCGGTTTTTCAAACATTTTATTTTAAAGCAAATTTTTGTTAAATATTATTTATATCTATCTCTATAACTCGCTTATGCTTGGTCCTACAAGAAAAATACAAATAACTATTTTGTAGGAAATTTTATCAGCTTTAATTTTAGTAAAAAGATAAAAATTGATAGGAGTAACTGTTTTCGAGATATAAGCAAGAAACCAAAAAACTGTTACATTAATAAAGCGCTTGCATATAAGCAAATTTAGTACTATTAGTATTATTATTATTAATGTTATTGTTATTAATATGACGACTAAAAACCACTCTCAAAACTTTGGTGACTTTTATGTCTTCTCCTTTTTCCTCAACTAAAGTGTTAGTCTTAATTAATTTAGTTTAATTTCGGTTTTTCAAACATTTTATTTTAAAGCAAATTTTTGTTAAAGATTATTTATATCCAACTCTATACCTCGCTTATGGTTGGTCCTACAAAAAAATGCCAATAACTATTTTGTAGGAAATTTTATCAGCTTTGATTTTGAAAGAAAGATAAAAATTGATTGGAATAACTGTTTTCGAGATATAAGCAAAAAACCAATAAGAAAACTGTAACTGTTACTAAACAAAAATGTAATTCAGTATTCAATGTTTGAGACAAAGACGAAAATGCAGCATTTAAAATCGACTCTGAAGACTTCAGTGACTTTTATGTCACCTCCTTTTTCTTCTAATAATGTATTGGACCCAATAAATTAAGTGTATTTTAAATCACAAGACATTTTCTGTTTAAGCACTTTTTTTTAAATATTAATAATTTTCAAACTTACATCTCGCTTATGGTTAGTCCTACATGAAAAATGCAAATAACTATTTTGTAGGAAATTTTATCAGCTTTAATTTTAGTAAACAGATAAAAATTGATAGGAGTAACTGTTTTCGAGATATAAGCAAGAAACCAAAAAACTGTTACCTTAATAAAGCGCTTGCATATAAGCAAATTTAGTACTATTAGTATTATTATTATTAATGTTATTGTTATTAATATGACGACTAAAAACGACTCTGAAGACTTTGGTGACTTTTATGTCTTCTCCTTTTTCCTATACTAAAGTGTTAGACACAATTAATTTAGTTTAATTTCAGTATTTCAAACATTTTATTTTAAAGCAAATTTTTGTTAAATATTATTTATATCTATCTCTATAACTCGCTTATGCTTGGTCCTACAAGAAAAATACAAATAACTATTTTGTAGGAATTTTTATCAGCTTTAATTTTAGTAAAAAGATAAAAATTGATAGGAGTAACTGTTTTCGAGATATAAGCAAGAAACCAAAAAACTGTTACCTTAATAAAGCGCTTGCATATAAGCAAATTTAGTACTATTAGTATTATTATTATTAATGTTATTGTTATTAATATGACGACTAAAAACGACTCTCAAGACTTTGGTGACTTTTATGTCTTCTCCTTTTTCCTCAACTAAAGTGTTAGTTTTAATTAATTTAGTTTAATTTCGGTTTTTCAAACATTTTATTTTAAAGCAAATTTTTGTTAAAGATTATTTATATCCAACTCTATAACTCGCTTATGGTTAGTCCTACAAAAAAAATGCCAATAACTATTTTGTAGGAAATTTTATCAGCTTTGATTTTGAAAGAAAGATAAAAATTGATAGGAGTAACTGTTTTCGAGATATAAGCAAAAAACCAATAAGAAAACTGTAACTGTTACTAAACAAAAATGTAATTCAGTTTTCAATGTTTGAGACAAAGACGAAAATGCAGCATTTAAAATCGACTCTGAAGACTTCAGTGACTTTTATGTCACCTCCTTTTTCTTCTAATAAAGTATTGGACCCATTAAATTAAGTGTATTTTAAATCACAAGACATTTTCTGTTAAAGCACGTTTTTTTTAAATATTACTTATTTTCAAACTTATATCTCGCTTATGGTTAGTCCTACATGAAAAATGCAAATTACTATTTTGTAGGAAATTTTATCAGCTTTAATTTTAGTAAAAAGATAAAAATTGATAGGAGTAACTGTTTTCGAGATATAAGCAAGAAACCAAAAAACTGTTACCTTAATTAAGCGCTTGCATATAAGCAAATTTAGTACTAAAAACAACTCTGAAGACTTTGGTGATTTTTATGTCTTCTCCTTTTTCCTCTACTAAAGTGTTAGACCCAATTAATTTACTTTAATATCGGTTTTTCAAACATTTTATTTTAAAGCAAATTTTTGTTAAAGATTATTTATATCCAACTCTATAACTCGCTTATGGTTGGTCTTACAAAAGAAATGCAAATAACTATTTTGTTGGAAATTTTATCAGCTTTAATTTTGAAAGAAAGATAAAAATTGATAGGAGTAATTGTTTTCGAGATATAAGCAAAAAACCAAAGTGAAAACTGTTACAGTTACTGAACAAAAATTTAATTCAGTTTTCAATGTTTGAGACGAAGACGAAAATGCAACATTTAAAAACGACTCTGAAGACTTCAGTGACTTTTATGTCACCTCCTTTTTCTTCTAATAGAGTATTGGTCCCAATAAATTAAGTGTATTTTAAATCACAAGACATTTTCTGTTAAAGCACTTTTTTTTTAAATATTAATTATTTTCAAACTTATATCTCGCTTATGGTTAGTCCTACATGAAAAATGCAAATAACTATTTTGTAGGAAATTTTATCAGCTTTAATTTTAGTAAAATGATAAAAATTGATAGGAGTAACTGTTTTCGAGATATAATCAAGAAACCAAAAAACTGTTACCTTAATTAAGCGTTTGCATATAAGCAAATTTAGTATTATTAGTATTATTATTATTAATGTTATTGTTATTAATATGACGATTAAAAACGACTCTGAAGACTTTGGTGACTTTTACGTCTCCTCCTTTTTCCTCTACTAAAGTGTTAGACCCAATTAATTTAGTTTAATTTCGGTTTTTCAAACATTTTATTTTAAAGCAAATTTTTGTTAAAGATTATTTATATCCAACTCTATAACTCGCTTATGGTTGGTCCTACAAAAAAAATGCTAAAAACTATTTTGTAGGAAATTTTATCAGCTTTAATTTTGAAGGAAAGATAAAAATTTATAGGAGTAACTGTTTTCGAGATATAAGCAAAAAACCAAAGTGAAAACTGTAACAGTTACTGAACAAAAATGTAATTCAGTTTTCAATGTTTGAGACGAAGACGAAAATGCAGCATTTAAAATCGACTCTGAAGACTTCAGCGACTTTTAAGTCACCTCCTTTTTTTTCTAATAAAGTATTGGACCCAATAAATTAAGTGTATTTTAAATCACAAGACATTTTCTGTTAAAGCACTTTTTTTTTAAATATTGATTATTTTCAAACTTATATGTCGCTTATGGTTAGTCCTACATGAAAAATGCAAATAACTATTTTGTAGGAAATTTTATCAGCTTTAATTTTAGTAAAAAAATAAAAATTGATAAGAGTAACTGTTTTCGAGATATAAGCAAGAAACTGTTACCTTAATTAAGCGCTTGCATATAAGCAAATTTAGTAATATTAGTATTATTATTATTAATGTTATTGTTATTAATTTGACGACTAAAAACTTGAGACGAAAATGCAGCATTTAAAAACGACTCTGAAGACTTCAGTGACTTTTATGTCACCTTCTTTTTCTTCTAATAAAGTATTGGACCCAATAAATTAAGTGTATTTTAAATCACAAGACATTCTCTGTTAAAACACTTTTTTTTAATTATTAATTATTTAACTTATATCTCGCTTATGGTTAGTTCTACATGAAAAATGCAAATAACTATTTTGTAGGAAATTTTATCACCTTTAATTTTGGTGAAAAAGTAAAAATTGATAGGAGTAACTGTTTTCGAGATATAAGCAAAAAACAAAAAAACTGTTACCTTAATTAAGCGCTTGCATATAAGCAAATTTAGTACTACTAGTATTGTTATTATAAATGTTATTGTTATTAATATGACGACTAAAGACAACTCTAAGACTTTTGTGACTTTTATGTCTCCTCTTTTTCCTCTACTAAAGTGTTAGACACAATTAATTTAGTTTAATTTTAGTTTTTCAAACATTTTATTTTAAAGCTAATTTTTGTTGAATATTAAAAACTATAAAATGGCTTAGATTGCCTAAAAACACAGATCACACATGATCTTTTGCATAGAAATGAGAAAACGCTCATGTAACACACAAAATAAGCTCCATTTTTCCTTATTAAAAGTATTATTATTATTATTACTTTTGTTACTATTACTATTATTATTATTATTATTATTATTATTATTATTATTATTATTATTATTATTATTAACTTTTGTATAGTAAATGTTTTTATACCAGTTTTAAAATGAGTTATTAATTTTAGTCAATTTCTTGCCTAAAAACACAGATCACAGATGATTTCTTGCATAGAAATGAGAAAACATTCATATAACACACAAAATAAGCTTCATTTTTGCTTAGAAAACTAAGCTTAATTTTATTACTATTATTATTATTTTTATTAATATTATTGTTATTATTATTATTATTATTATTGTTATTATTATTATTATTATTATTATTATTATTATTATTACTATTATTATTATTATTATTATTATTATTAAAAACAGATTATTACTTTTGTATAGTATTGTTTTTACATCGGTTTTAAAACGAGTGATTAATTTTAGCCAATTTCTTGCCTAAAAACTATAATATGGCTTAGATTGCCTAAAAACACAGATCACACATTATCTTTTGCATAGAAATGAGAAAACGCTCATATAACACAAAATAAGCTTCATTTTTGCTTAGAAAACCTAGCTTACTTTTATTACTACTATTATTATTATTTTTATTATTATTATTATTATTTCTATTATTTTTATTATTATTATTACTATTATTATTATTATTATTATTATTATTATTATTATTATTAAAAACCGATTATAACTTTTGTATAGTAAATGTTTTTATACCAGTTTTAAAATGAGTTATTAATTTTAGACAATTTCTTGCCTAAAAACACAGATCACAGATGATCTCTTGCATAGAAATGAGAAAACGCTCATATAACACACAAAATAAGCTTCATTTTTGCTTAGAAAACTATGCTTACTTTTATTACTATTATTATTTTTATTATTATTTTTGTTATTATTATTATTATTTCTATTATTATTATTATTATTATTATTTATATTATTATTATTATTATTAATATTATTATTATTATTATTATTATTATTATTATTATTATTATTATTATTATTATTATTAACTTTTGTATAGTAAATGTTTTTATACCAGTTTTAAAATGAGTTATTAATTTTAGACAATTTCTTGCCTAAAAACACAGATCACAGATGATTTCTTGCATAGAAATGAGAAAACGCTCATATAACACACAAAATAAGCTTCATTTTTGCTTAGAAAACTAAGCTTACTTTTATTACTATTATTATTTTTATTATTATTATTATTATTATTATTATTATTATTATTATTATTATTATTATTATTATTATTATTATTATTATTATTATTATTATTATTGTTATTGTTATTGTTATTATTATTATTATTATTAAAAACTTATATTAAACAGACAGAAAACGTCGTATTCTGACACATAAAAACGAATTACGTTATAGACTTGACGAGAACGGCGTATCTCGGACTCTTATAGGACACTTATAGGGTCAAAAAGTATCAGTTTGGATTAAAACAAATTATTTTTGTTGACTCTCAGTCTGAATTGTTCATCAGTTCAAACAAAAACGGCTTATTTTAGACGATCTTTTGCTTTGAACAAGAAAACTTACATCGAATATACTAAAAACGTATTAATCTGGCATAAAAGAGCAATTTATGTATCACTTTGGATAAAGAGAGCTAATCCTTTTCGTTTCATTGCCTAAAATAGACAATTGTTAAAAAATCTAACAAAAACGCTGTATTCTAGCACAAAATACTAATTACATTATAGTTTCGACGAGAATACCTTATTTGGAATGATTCTATGCTTCCAAACGAGTAAATTTTTATTAAACAGATGCCAAACTTCATGTTTTGTCCTATAAAGACATTTTATATTGCAGTTTGTATTAAAACAAAATATTTTCGTTGATTCTTTGTTAGAAGCAGCAAACCTAACATTAAAGAATCTGAAAACTTTGTATTCGGACACAAACCACCGAATTTTGTATCAGTTTAGACAAAAACGGTTGATTTTCGACAATATTTTGCTTTCAACAAGAAAACTTATATCAAACTGACTAAAAACGTCTTATTTTAGCACAAAACAAAAGATTTGCGTTATAGTCTTAAAGCTGATTCACGCCACAGTTTGGATAAAAACCAAATATTTTTGTTAATTCACTGTTACAAACAAGAAACCTTACATCAAGGAAACTGAAAACCCCTTATTCAGGCACAGAAATTCGAATTACGTTTCAGTCTAGACAAAAACTGCTTATTTTAGACGATCTTTTGTCTTGAACACGAAAACTTACATTAAAAAGATTAAAAACGTCTTATTCTGGCTGAAAACTGCAAATTATATATTACTCTTGATAAAAGCAATTTATCCTGATTACTCCTTTGCTTAGAATAGAGCAAACTTGTATAAAACTTAATGAAAACTTTAAATTTCGTCTCAAAGAAGTAATTTACGTTATAGTTTTGACCAGCACTGTTTATTTCAAACGAATTTATGATTCGAAACTAATGAACTTTTATGGGGCAGATGCAAAACCACATATTACCATACAAAGCGTTGTTTTAAAGCAAAGTATTACCTTTTGCAACAAGAAATTTCACGTCAAAGAAACTGAAAACTTCGTATCCATGCATAAATATCGAATTACGTATCAGTTTAGGCAAATACAGCTTATTTTAAACGATTCCTTGCTATAAACAAGAAAAATTTTATCAATCATATTGAAAACGTCTTATTCTCGAAAATAAGAGCAAATTATGTTTCAGTTTTAACAAAAGCGGATTACTCTGTTTGATTCTATGCTTAGAGTAGAGTAAACTACTATAAAACGTAATGAAAACTCTATATTCAAGCTCAAAAGAACAAATTACGTTATAGTTTTGGCAAAAAAAAATATTTCGGACGATTTCATACTTTGAAGTAAGCAAACTTTAATTGAACAAGTGCAAAAGCTAATACTTTGCTTTAAAATAACGATTTATGTGGTAATATGGTATTTTGCATCTGTCCTATAAAAGTATACTCGTTTCGCTCCATTGAATCATTCGAAATAAATTATTTTGACACAACAACAACGAAAATAATTTGTTTTTGTTTAAACTGTATCATAAGTCGCTTTTATAAAACGAACTAAGACGTTTGGCATTTGTTTAGTGAAAGTTTTCTCGTTTGGGGACAAAATCGTTTGAAATTAACAGTTCTGGTCAAAACTATAACGTAAATTATTTCTTTGAGACGAAATTTAAAGTTTTCATTAAGTTTTATACAAGTTTGCTCTATTCTAACCAAAGAAGTAATCAGGATAAACTGCTTTTATTCAAAGTAATACATAATTTGCAGTTTTGAGCCAGAATAAGACGTTTTTAATCTTTTTAATGTAAGTTTTCGTGTTCAAAAGAAAGAGTCGTCTAAAATAAGCAATTTGTGTCTAGACTGAAACGTAATTTGATTTTCTGGGCCTGAATAAGAGGTTTTCAGTTTCTTTGATGTAAGGTTTCTTGTTTGTAACAATGAATAAACGAAAATCATTGGTTTTAATCCAAACTGTGACATAAATCGTTTTTTAAAGGCGAAATCAGACGTTTTGCCTCTGTTCAGTGAAAGTATACTGGTTTCAAAGCATAGAATCGTTTGAAATTAACAGTTCTCGTCAAGACTATAACGCAAATCTTTAAAGTGATACAAAGAAATAATTTACGTTATAGTTTCAATTTCAAACGATTTTATGCCCCCAAACGAGAAAACTTTCACTAAACAGATGCCAATCGTCTTAGTTCGTTTTATAAAAGCGACTTATGTTACAGTTTAAACAAAAACAAATTATTTTCGTTGTTGTTGTGTCAAAATAATTTATTTCGAATGATTCAATGGAGCGAAACGAGTAAACTTTTTTAGGACAGATGCAAAATACCATATTACCACATAAATCGTTATTTTAAAGCAAAGTATTAGCTTTTGCACTTGTTCAATTAAAGTTTGCTTACTTCGAAGTATGTAATCGTCCGAAATATTTTTTTTTTGCCAAATCTATAACGTAATTAGTTCTTTTGAGCTTGAATATAGAGTTTTCATTACGTTTTATAGTAGTTTACTCTACTCTAAGCATAGAATCAAACAGAGTAATCCGCTTTTGTTAAAACTGATACATAATTTGCTCTTATTTTCGAGAATAAGACGTTTTCAATATGCTTGATAAAATTTTTCTTGTTTATAGCAAGGAATCGTTTAAAATAAGCTGTATTTGCTTAAACTGATACGTAATTCGATATTTATGCATGGATACGAAATTTTCAGTTTCTTTGACGTGAAGTTTCTTGTTGCAAAAGGTAATACTTTGCTTTAAAACAACGCTTTATATGGTAATATGTGGTTTTGCATCTGCCCCATAAAAGTTCATTAGTTTCGAATCATAAATTCGTTTGAAATAAACAGTGCTGGTCAAAACTATAACGTAAATTATTTCTTTGAGACGAAATTTAAAGTTTTCATTAAGTTTTATACAAGTTTACTCTATTCTAAGTAAAGGAGTAATCAGGATAAATTGCTTTTATCTAGAGTAATATATAATTTGCAGTTTTCAGGCAGAAAAAGACGTTTTTAATCTTTTTAATGTAAGTTTTCGTGTTCAAGACAAAAGATCGTCTAAAATAAGCAGTTTTTGTCCAGACTGAAACGTAATTCGAATTTCTGTGCCTGAATAAGGGGTGTTCAGTTTCTTTGATGTAAGGTTTCTTGTTTGTAACAATGAATTAACAAAAATATTTGGTTTTTATCCAAACTGTGGCATGAATCAGCTTTAAGACTATAACGCAAATCTTTTGTTTTATGCTAAAATAAGACGTTTTTAGTCAGTTTGATATAAGTTTTCTTGTTCAAAGCAAAATATTGTCGAAAATCAACCGTTTTTGTCTAAACTGATACAAAATTCGGTGGTTTGTGTCCGAATACAAAGTTTTCAGATTCTTTAATGTTAGGTTTGCTGCTTCTAACAAAGAATCAACGAAAATATTTTGTATTAATACAAACTGCAATATAAAATGTCATCATAGGACAAAACATGATGTTTGGCATCTGTTTAATAAAAATTTACTCGTTTGGAAGCATAGAATCATTCCAAATAAGCTATTCTCGTCGAAACTATAATGTAATTAGTATTTTGTGCTACAATACAGCGTTTTTGTTAGATTTATTAACAATTTTGTCTATTTTAAGCAATGAAACGAATAGGATTAGCTGCCTTTATCTAAAGTGATACATAAATTGCTCTTTTATGCCAGATTAATACGTTTTTAGTCTGTTCGATGTAAGTTTTCTTGTTCAAAGCAAAAGATCGTCTAAAATAAGCCGTTTTTGTTTGAACTGATGAACAATTCAGACTGAGAGTCAACAAAAATAATTTATTTTAATCCAAACTGATACTTTTTGACCCTATAAGAGTCCTATAAGAGTCCGAGATACGCCGTTCTCGTCAAGTCTATAACGTAATTCGTTTTTTTGTGTCAGAATACGACGTTTTCTGTCTGTTTAATATAAGTTTTTAATAATAATAATAATAATAATAATAACAATAATAATAATAATAATAATAATAATAATAATAATAATAATAATAATAATAATAATAATAATAATAATAATAATAATAATAATAATAATAATAATAATAAAAATAATAATACTAATAATAGTAATAATAATAATAATAATAAAAATAATAATAGTAATAAAAGTAAGCTTAGTTTTCTAAGCAAAAATGAAGCTTATTTTGTGTTATATGAGCGTTTTCTCATTTCTATGCAAGAAATCATCTGTGATCTGTGTTTTTAGGCAAGAAATTGTCTAAAATTAATAACTCATTTTTAAACTGGTATAAAAACATTTACTATACAAAAGTTAATAATAATAATAATAATAATAATAATAATAATAATAGTAATAAATAAAATAATAATAATAATAATAATAATAATAATAATAATAATAATAATAATAATAATAATGATAATAATACTTATAATAATGAATTTCTTTCTAAATTAAAGCTTAGTTTTTTTAAGCAAAAATGATGCTTATTTTGTGTTATCTGAGCGTTTTCTCATTTCTATGCAAGAGATCATCTGTGATCTGTGTTTTTAGGCAAGAAATTGTCTAAAACTAATAATTCATTTTAAAACTGTTATAAAAACATTTACTATACAAAAGTTATAATCGGTTATTAATAATAATAATTATAATAATAATAATAATAATAATAATAATAATAATAATAATAATAATAATAATAATAATAATAATAATAATAATAATAATAATAATAATAATAATAAAAATAATAATAATAGTAGTAATAAAAGTAAGCTTAGTTTTCTAAGCAAAAATAAAGCTTATTTTGTGTTATATGAGCGTTTTCTCATTTCTATGCAAAAGATCATGTGTGATCAGTGTTTTTAGGCAATCTTAGCCATTTTATAGTTTTTAGGCAAGAAATTGGCTAAAATTAATCACTCATTTTAAAACTGGTATAAAAACAATACTATACAAAAGTTAAAATCGGTTTTTAATAATAATAATTATAATAATAATAATAATAATAATAATAATAATAATAATATTAATAATAATAATAATAATAATAATAATAATAATAATAATAATAATAATAATAATAATAATAATAATAACAATAATAATAATAAAAATAATAATAATAGTAATAAAATTAAGCTTAGTTTTCTAAGCAAAAATGAAGCTTATTTTGTGTGTTATATGAGTGTTTTCTCATTTCTATGCAAGAAATCATCTGTGATCTGTGTTTTTAGGCAAGAAATTGTCTAAAATTAATAACTCATTTTAAAACTGGTATAAAATCATTTACTATACAAAAGTTAATAATAATAATAATAACAATAATAATAATAATAATAATAATAGTAATAGTAACAAAAGTAATAATAATAATAATAATACTTTTATTAAGGAAAAATGGAGCTTATTTTGTGTGTTACATGAACGTTTTCTCATTTCTATGCAAAAGATCATGTGTGATGTGTGTTTTTAGGCAATCTAAACCATTTTATAGTTTTTAATATTTAACAAAAATTTGCTTTAAAATAAAATGTTTGAAAAACTGAAATTAAACTAAATTAATTGTGTCTAACACTTTAGTAGAGGAAAAAGGAGGAGACATAAAAGTCACTAAAGTCTTCAGAGTCGTTTTTAAATGCTGCATTTTCGTCTTCCTCTCAAACATTGAAAACTGAATTACATTTTTGTTCAGTAACTGTAACAGTTTTTACTTTGGTTTTTTGCTTATATCTCGAAAACAATTACTCCTATCAATTTTTATCTTTCTTTCAAAATTAAAGCTGATAAAATTTCCTACAAAATAATAATTTGCATTTCTCATGTAGGACTAACCATAAGCGAGATATAAGTATGAAAATAATTAATATTTAAAAAAAAAAGTGCTTTAACAGAAAATGTTTTGTGATTTAAAATACACTTAATTTATTAGGTCCAATACTTTATTAGAAGAAAAAGGAGGTGACATATAAGTCACTGAAGTCTTCAGAGTCGATTTTAAATGCTGCATTTTCGTCTTTGTCTCAAACATTGAAAACTGAATTACATTTTTGTTCAGTAACAGTTACAGTTTTCTTATTGGTTTTTTGCTTATATCTCGAAAACAGTTACTTCTATCAATTTTTATCTTTCTTTTAAAATTAAAGCTGATAAAATTTCCTACAAAATAGTTATTTGCATTTTTCATGTAAGACTAACCATAAGCGAGATATAAGTTTAAAAATTATTAATATTTAAAAAAAAAGTGCTTTAACAGAAAATGTCTTGTGATTTAAAATACACTTAATTTATTGGGTCCAATACTTTATTAGAAGAAAAAGGAGGTGACATAAAAGTCGCTGAAGTCTTCAGAGTCGTTTTTAAATGCTGCATTTTCGTCTTCGTCTCAAACATTGAAAACTGAATTACATTTTTGTTCAGTAACAGTTACAGTTTTCTTATTGGTTCTTTGCTTATATCTCGAAAACAGTTACTCCTATCAATTTTTATCTTTCTTTCAAAATTAAAGCTGATAAAGTTTCCTACAAAATAGTTATTTGCATTTCTTTTGTAAGACCAACCATAAGCGAGTTATAGAGTTGGATATAAATAATCTTTAACAAAAATTTGCTTTAAAATATAATGTTTGAAAAACCGAAATTAAACTAAATTAATTGAGGCTAACACTTTAGTATAGGAAAAAGGAGAAGACATAAAAGTCACCAAAGTCTTCAGAGTCGTTTTTAGTCGTAATATTAATAACAATAACATTAATAATAATAATAACGCTGCATTTTCGTCTTCGTCTCAAACATTGAAAACTGAATTACATTTTTGTTCAGTAACAGTTACAGTTTTCTTATTGGTTTTTTGCTTATATCTCGAAAACAGTTACTCCTATCAATTTTTATCTTTTTTTCAAAATTAAAGCTGATAAAATTTCCTACAAAATAGTTATTTGCATTTTTCTTGTAAGACCAACCATAAGCGAGTTATAGAGTTAGATATAAATAATATTTAAAAAATTTTATTGTTATTAATATGACGACTAAAGACGACTCTGAAACCTTTAGTGACATTTATGTCTTCTCCTTTTATTATATTTATTTTTATTTATATAATTATTTTGTAGGAAATTTTATCAGCTTTAATTTTAAAAGAAAGATAAAAATTGATAGGAGTAACTGTTTTCGAGATATAAGCAAAAAACCAATAAGAAAACTGTAACTGTTACTGAACAAAAATGTAATTCAGTTTTCAATGTTTGAGACGAAGACGAAAATGCAGCATTTAAAATCGACTCTGAAGACTTCAGTGACTTATATGTCACCTCCTTTTTCTTCTAATAAAGTATTGGACCTAATAAATTAAGTGTAAATCACAAAACATTTTCTGTTAAAGCACCTTTTTTTTAAATATTAATTATTTTCAAACTTATATCTCGCTTATGGTTAATCCTACATGAGAAATGCAAATAACTATTTTGTAGGAAATTTTATCAGCTTTAATTTTAGTAAAAAGATAAAAATTGATAAGAGTAACTGTTTTCGAGATATAAGCAAGAAACCAAAAAACTGTTACCTTAATTAAGCGATTGCATATAAGCAAATTTAGTACTATTAGTATTATTATTATTAATGTTATTGTTATTAATATGACGACTAAAGACGACTCTGAAACCTTTAGTGACATTTATGTCTTCTCCTTTTATTATATTTATTTTTATTTATATAATTATTTTGTAGGAAATTTTATCAGCTTTAATTTTAAAAGAAAGATAAAAATTGATAGGAGTAACTGTTTTCGAGATATAAGCAAAAAACCAATAAGAAAACTGTAACTGTTACTGAACAAAAATGTAATTCAGTTTTCAATGTTTGAGACGAAGACGAAATGCAGCATTTAAAATCGACTCTGAAGACTTCAGTGACTTATATGTCACCTCCTTTTTCTTCTAATAAAGTATTGGACCTAATAAATTAAGTGTATTTTAAATCACAAAACATTTTCTGTTAAAGCACTTTTTTTTTTTAATATTAATTATTTTCAAACTTATTTCTCGCTTATGGTTAGTCCTACATGAAAAATGCAAATTACTATTTTGTAGGAAACTTTATCAGCTTTAATTTTAGTAAAAAGATAAAAATTGATAGGAGTAACTGTTTTCGAGATGTAAGCAAGAGACCAAAAAACTGTTACCTTAATTAAGCGCTTGCATATAAGCAAATTTAGTACTAAAAACAACTCTGAAGACTTTGGTGACTTTTATGTCTTCTCATTTTTCCTCTACTAAAGTGTTTGACCCAATTAAATTAGTTTAATATCGGTTTTTCAAACATTTTATTTTAAAGCAAATTTTTGTTAAAGATTATTTATATCCAACTCTATAACTCGCTTATGGTTGGTCCTACAAAAAAATGCAAATAACTATTTTGTAGGAAATTTTATCAGCTTTAATTTTGAAAGAAAGATAAAAATTAATAGGAGTAACTGTTTTCGAGATATAAGCAAAAAACCAATAAGAAAACTGTAACTGTTACTGAACAAAAATGTAATTCAGTTTTCAATGTTTGAGACGAAGACGAAAATGCAGCATTATTATTATTATTAATGTTATTGTTATTAATATGACGACTAAAAACGATTCTGAAGTCTTTGGTGACTTTTATGTCTTCTCCTTTTTCCTATACTAAAGTGTTAGACTCAATTAATTTAGTTTAATTTCGGTTTATCAAACATTATATTTTAAAGCAAATTTTTGTTAAAGATTATTTATATCCAACTCTATAACTCGCTTATGGTTGGTCTTACAAAAGAAATGCAAATAACTATTTTGTAGGAAATTTTATCAGCTTTAATTTTGAAAGAAAGATAAAAATTGATAGGAGTAATTGTTTTCGAGATATAAGCAAAAAACCAAAGTAAAAACCGTTACAGTTACTGAACAAAATGTAATTCAGTTTTCAATGTTTGAGACGAAGACGAAAATGAAGCATTTAAAAACGACTCTGAAGATTTCAGCGACTTTTATGTCACCTCCTTTTTCTTCTAATATAGTATTGGACCCAATAAATTAAGTGTATTTTAAATCACAAGACATTTTCTGTTAAAGCACTTTTTTTTTAAATATTAATAATTTTTAAACTTATATCTCGCTTATGCTTAGTCTTACATGAAAAATGCAAATAACTATTTTGTAGAAAATTTTATCAGCTTTAATTTTAGTAAAAAGATAAAAATTGATATAAGTAACTGTTTTCCAGATATAAGCAAGAAACCAAAAAACTGTTACCTTAATTAAGCGTTTGCATGTAAGCAAATTTAGTACTATTAGTATTATTATTAATGTTATTGTTATTAATATGACGACTAAAGACGACTCTGAAACCTTTAGTGACCTTTATGTCTTCTCCTTTTTCCTCTACTAAAGTGTTAGACACAATTAATTTAGTTTAATTTTAGTTTTTCAAACATTTTATTTTAAAGCAAGTTTTTGTTAAATATTATTTATACCCAACTCTATAACTCGCTTATGGTTGGTCCTACAAAAAAATGCAAATAACTATTTTGTAGGAAATTTTATCAGCTTTAATTTTGAAAAAAAGATAAAAATTGATAGGAGTAACTGTTTTCGAGATATAAGCAAAAAACCAATAAGAAAACTGAAACTGTTACTGAACAAAAATGTAATTCAGTTTTCAATGTTTGAGACGAAAACGAAAATGCAGCATTATTATTATTATTAATGTTATTGTTATTAATATGACAACTAAAAACGACTCTGAAGACTTTGGTGACTTTTATGTCTTCTCCTTTTTCCTATACTAAAGTGTTAGACTCAATTAATTTAGTTTAATTTCGGTTTTTCAAACATTATATTTTAAAGCAAATTTTTGTTAAAGATTATTTATATCCAACTCTATAACTCGCTTATGGTTGGTCTTACAAAAGAAATGCAAATAACTATTTTGTAGGAAATTTTATCAGCTTTAATTTTGAAAGAAAGATAAAAATTGATAGGAGTAATTGTTTTCGAGATATAAGCAAAAAACCAAAGTAAAAACTGTTACAGTTATTGAACAAAAATGTAAGTTTTCGAGATATAAGCAAGAAACTGTTACCTTAATTAAGCGCTTGCATATAAGCAAATTTAGTACTATTAGTATTATTATTAATAATGTTATTGTTATTGATATGACGACTAAGAACGACTCTCAAGACTTTGGTGACTTTTATGTCACCTCTTTTTTCTTCTAATAAAGTATTGGACCCAATAAATTAAGTGTATTTTAAATCACAAGACATTTTCTGTTAAAGCACTTTTTTTTTAAATATTAATTATTTTTAAACTTATATCTCGCTTATGGTTAGTCCTACATGAAAAATGCAAATTACTATTTTGTAGGAAATTTTATTTTTTAGTTTTTCAAACATTTTATTTTAAAGCAAGTTTTTGTTAAATATTATTTATATCCAACTCTATAACTCGCTTATGGTTGGTCCTACAAGAAAAATGCAAATAACTATTTTGTAGGAAATTTTATCAGCTTTAATTTTGAAAGAAAGATAAAAATTGATAGGAATAATTGTTTTCGAGATATAAGCAAAAAACCAAAGTGAAAACTGTTACAGTAACTAAACAAAAATGTAATTCAGTTTTCAATGTTTGAGACGAAGACGAAAATGCAGCATTTAAAAACGACTCTGAAGACTTCTGTGACTTTTAAGTCACCTCCTTTTTCTTCTAATAATGTATTGGACCCAATAAATTAAGTGTATTTTAAATCACAAGACATTTTCTGTTAAAGCACTTTTTTTTTAAATATTGATTATTTTCAAACTTATATCTCGCTTATGGTTAGTCCTACATGAAAAATGCAAATTACTATTTTGTAGGAAATTTTATCAGCTTTAATTTTAGTAAACAGATAAAAATTGATAGGAGTAACTGTTTTCGAGATATAAGCAAGAAACCAAAAAACTGTTACCTTAATAAAGCGCTTGCATATAAGCAAATTTAGTACTATTAGTATTATTATTATTAATGTTATTGTTATTAATATGACGACTAAAAACGACTCTGAAGACTTTGGTGACTTTTATGTCTTCTCCTTTTTCCTATACTAAAGTGTTAGTCTTAATTAATTTAGTTTAATTTCGGTTTTTCAAACATTTTATTTTAAAGCAAATTTTTGTTAAAGATTATTTATATCCAACTCTATAACTCGCTTATGGTTGGTCCTACAAAAAAAATGCCAATAACTATTTTGTAGGAAATTTTATCAGCTTTGATTTTGAAAGAAAGATAAAAATTGATAGGAGTAACTGTTTTCGAGATATAAGCAAAAAACCAATAAGAAAACTGTAACTGTTACTAAACAAAAATGTAATTCAGTATTCAATGTTTGAGACAAAGACGAAAATGCAGCATTTAAAATCGACTCTGAAGACTTCAGTGACTTTTATGTCACCTCCTTTTTCTTCTAATAAAGTATTGGACCCATTAAATTAAGTGTATTTTAAATCACAAGACATTTTCTGTTAAAGCACTTTTTTTTTAAATATTAATTATTTTCAAACTTATATCTCGCTTATGGTTAGTCCTACATGAAAAATGCAAATTACTATTTTGTAGGAAATTTTATCAGCTTTAATTTTAGTAAAAAGATAAAAATTGATAGGAGTAACAGTTTTCGAGATATAAGCAAGAAACCAAAAAACTGTTACCTTAATTAAGCGCTTGCATATAAGCAAATTTAGTACTAAAAACAACTCTGAAGACTTTGGTGATTTTTATGTCTTTTCCTTTTTCCTCTACTAAAGTGTTAGACCCAATTAATTTAGTTTAATATCGGTTTTTCAAACATTTTATTTTAAAGCAAATTTTTGTTAAAGATTATTTATATCCAACTCTATAACTCGCTTATGGTTGGTCCTACAAAAAAATGGAAATAACTATTTTGTAGGAAATTTTATCAGCTTTAATTTTGAAAAAAAGATAAAAATTGATACGAGTAACTGTTTTCGAGATATAAGCAAGAAACCAAAAAACTGTTACCTTAATAAAGAGCTTGCATATAAGCAAATTTAGTACTATTAGTATTATTATTATTAATGTTATTGTTATTAATATGACGACTAAGGACGACTCTGAAACATTTAGTGACTTTTATGTCTTCTCCTTTTTCCTATACTAAAGTGTTAGACCCAATTAATTTAGTTTAATTTCGGTTTTTCAAACATTTTATTTTAAAGCAAATTTTTGTTAAAGATTATTTATATCCAACTCTATAACTCGCTTATGGTTGGTCTTACAAAAGAAATGCAAATAATTATTTTGTAGGAAATTTTATCAGCTTTAATTTTGAAAGAAAGATAAAAATTAATAGGAGTAATTGTTTTCGAGATATAAGCAAAAAACCAAAGTGAAAACTGTTACAGTTACTGAACAAAAATGTAATTCAGTTTTCAATGTTTGAGACGAAGACGAAAATGCAGCATTTAAAAACGACTCTGAAGACTTCAGTGACTTTTATGTCACCTCCTTTTTCTTTTAATAGAGTATTGGTCCCAATAAATTAAGTGTATTTTAAATCACAAGACATTTTCTGTTAAAGCACTTTTTTTTTAAATATTAATTATTTTCAAACTTCTATCTCGCTTATGGTTAGTCCTACATAAAAAATGCAAATAACTATTTTGTAGGAAATTTTATCAGCTTTAATTTTAGTAAAAAGATAAAAATCGATAGGAGTAACTGTTTTCGAGATATAAGCAAGAAACCAAAAAACTGTTACCTTAATAAAGAGCTTGCATATAAGCAAATTTAGTACTATTAGTATTATTATTATTAATGTTATTGTTATTAATATGACGACTAAGGACGACTCTGAAACATTTAGTGACTTTTATGTCTTCTCCTTTTTCCTCTACTAAAGTGTTAGACACAATTAATTTAGTTTAATTCCGGTTTTTCAAGCATTTTATTTTAAAGCAAATTTTTGTTAAATATTATTTATATCCAACTCTATAACTCGTTTATGCTTGGTCCTACAAGAAAAATGTTAATAACTATTTTGTTGGAAATTTTATCAGCTTTAATTTTGAAAGAAAGGTAAAATTTGATAGGAGTAACTGTTTTCGAGATATAAGCAAAAAACCAATAAGAAAACTGTAACTGTTACTGAACAAAAATGCAACTCAGTTTTCAATGTTTGAGACGAAGACAAAAATGTAGCATTTATTTAAGAGTCGTTTTTAATCGTCATATTAATAACAATAACATTAATAATAATAATACTAATAATACTAAATTTGCTTATATGCAAACGCTTAATTAAGGTAACAGTTTTTTGGATTCTTGATTATATCTCGAAAACAGTTACTCCTATCAATTTTTATCTTTTTACTAAAATTAAAGCTGATAAAATTTCCTACAAAATAGTTATTTCCATTTTTTTGAAGGACCAACCATAAGCGAGTTATAGAGTTGGATATAAATAATCTTTAACAAAAATTTGCTTTAAAATAAAATGTTTGAAAAACTGATATTAAACTAAATTAATTGGGTCTAACACTTTAGTAGAGGAAAAAGGAGAAGACATAAAAATCACCAAAGTCTTCAGAGTTGTTTTTAGTACTAAATTTGCTTATATGCAAGCGCTTAATTAAGGTAACAGTTTTTTGGTTTCTTGCTTATATCTCGAAAACAGTTACTCCTATCAATTTTTATCTTTTTACTAAAATTAAAGCTGATAAAATTTCCTACAAAATAGTAATTTGCATTTTTCATGTAGGACTAACCATAAGCGAGATATAAGTTTAAAAATAATTAATATTTAAAAAAAAAGTGCTTTAACAGAAAATGTCTTGTGATTTAAAATACACTTAATTTATTGGGTCCAATACTTTATTAGAAGAAAAAGGAGGTGACATAAAAGTCACCAAAGTCTTGAGAGTCGTTCTTAGTCGTCATATCAATAACAATAACATTAATAATAATAATAATACTAATAGTACTAAATTTGCTTATATGCAAGCGCTTAATTAAGGTAACAGTTTCTTGCTTATATCTCGAAAACTTACATTTTTGTTCAGTAACTGTAACAGTTTTTACTTTGGTTTTTTGCTTATATCTCGAAAACAATTACTCCTATCAATTTTTATCTTTCTTTCAAAATTAAAGCTGATAAAATTTCCTACAAAATGGTTATTTGCATTTCTTTTGTAAGACCAACCATAAGCGAGTTATAGAGTTGGATATAAATAATCTTTAACAAAAATTTGCTTTAAAATATAATGTTTGAAAAACAGAAATTAAATTGAGTCTAACACTTTAGTATAGGAAAAAGGAGAAGACATAAAAGTCACCAAAGTCTTCAAAGTCGTTTTTAGTCGTCATATTAATAACAATAACATTAATAATAATAATAATGCTGCATTTTCGTCTTCGTCTCAAACATTGAAAACTGAATTACATTTTTGTTCAGTAACAGTGACAGTTTTCTTATTGGTTTTTTGCTTATATTTCGAAAACAGTTACTCCTATCAATTTTTATTTTTCTTTCAAAATTAAAGCTGATAAAATTTCCTACAAAATAGTTATTTGCATTTTTCTTGTAGGACCAACCATAAGCGAGTTATAGAGTTGGATATAAATAATATTTAACAAAAACTTGCTTTAAAATAAAATGTTTGAAAAACTAAAATTAAACTAAATTAATTGTGTCTAACACTTTAGTAGAGGAAAAAGGAGAAGACATAAAGGTCACTAAAGGTTTCAGAGTCGTCTTTTGTCGTCATATTAATAACAATAACATTAATAATAATACTAATAGTACTAAATTTGCTTACATGCAAACGCTTAATTAGGGTAACAGTTTTTTGGTTTCTTGCTTATATCTGGAAAACAGTTACTTATATCAATTTTTATCTTTTTACTAAAATTAAAGCCGATAAAATTTTCTACAAAATAGTTATTTGCATTTTTCATGTAAGACTAACCATAAGCGAGATATAAGTTTAAAAATTATTAATATTTAAAAAAAAAGTGCTTTAACAGAAAATGTCTTGTGATTTAAAATACACTTAATTTATTGGGTCCAATACTTTATTAGAAGAAAAAGGAGGTGACATAAAAGTCACTGAAGTCTTCAGAGTCGTTTTTAAATGCTGCATTTTCGTCTTCGTCTCAAACATTGAAAACTGAATTACATTTTTGTTCAGTAACTGTACAGTTTTTACTTTGGTTTTTTGCTTATATCTCGAAAACAATTACTCCTATCAATTTTTATCTCTCTTTCAAAATTAAAGCTGATAAAATTTCCTACAAAATAGTTATTTGCATTTTTCATGTAGGACTAACCATAAGCGAGATATAAGTTTGAAAATAATTAATATTTAAAAAAAAAGTGCTCTAACAGAAAATGTCTTGTGATTTAAAATACACTTAATTTAATGGGTCCAATACTTTATTAGAAGAAAAAAGAGGTGACATAGAAGTCACTGAAGTCTTCAGAGTCGTTTTTAAATGCTGCATTTTCGTCTTCGTCTCAAACATTGAAAACTGAATTACATTTTTGTTCAGTAACTGTAACAGTTTTTACTTTGGTTTTTTGCTTATATCTCGAAAACAATTACTCCTATAAATTTTTGTCTTTCTTTCAAAATCAAAGCTGATAAAATTTCTTACAAAATAGTTAATGGCATTTTATTTGTAGGACCAACCATAAGCGAGTGATAGAGTTGGATATAAATAATCTTTAACAAAAATTTGCTTTAAAATAAAATGTTTGACAAACCGAAATTAAACTAAATTAATTAAGACTAACACTTTAGTTGAGGAAAAAGGAGAAGACATAAAAGTCACCAAAGTTTTGAGAGTCGTTTTTAGTCGTCATATTAATAACAATAACATTAATAATAATAATACTAATAGTACTAAATTTGCTTATATGCAAGCGCTTTATTAAGGTAACAGTTTTTTGGTTTCTTGCTTATATCTCGAAAACAGTTACTCCTATCAATTTTGATCTGTTTACTAAAATTAAAGCTGATAAAATTTCCTACAAAATAGTTATTTGCATTTTTCATGTAGGACTAACCTTAAGCGAGATATAAGTTTGAAAATAATCAATATTTAAAAAAAAAGTGCTTTAACAGAAAATGTCTTGTGATTTAAAATACACTTAATTTATTGGGTCCAATACATTATTAGAAGAAAAAGGAGGTGACTTAAAAGTCACAGAAGTCTTCAGAGTCGTTTTTAAATGCTGCATTTTCGTCTTCGTCTCAAACATTGAAAACTGAATTACATTTTTGTTTAGTAACTGTAACAGTTTTCACTTTGGTTTTTTGCTTATATCTCGAAAACTATTATTCCTATCAATTTTTATCTTTCTTTCAAAATTAAAGCTGATAAAATTTCCTACAAAATAGTTATTTGCATTTTTCATGTAGGACTAACCATAAGCGAGATATAAGTTTGAAAATAATTAATATTTAAAAAAAAAGTGCTCTAACAGAAAATGTCTTGTGATTTAAAATACACTTAATTTAATGGGTCCAATACTTTATTAGAAGAAAAAGGAGGTGACATAGAAGTCACTGAAGTCTTCAGAGTCGTTTTTAAATGCTGCATTTTCGTCTTCGTCTCAAACATTGAAAACTGAATTACATTTTTGTTCAGTAACTGTAACAGTTTTTACTTTGGTTTTTTGCTTATATCTCGAAAACAATTACTCCTATCAATTTTTGTCTGTCTTTCAAAATCAAAGCTGATAAAATTTCTTACAAAATAGTTAATGGCATTTTTTTTGTAGGACCAACCATAAGCGAGTGATAGAGTTGGATATAAATAATCTTTAACAAAAATTTGCTTTAAAATAAAATGTTTGACAAACCGAAATTAAACTAAATTAATTAAGACTAACACTTTAGTTGAGGAAAAAGGAGAAGACATAAAAGTCACCAAAGTTTTGAGAGTCGTTTTTAGTCGTCATATTAATAACAATAACATTAATAATAATAATACTAATAGTACTAAATTTGCTTATATGCAAGCGCTTTATTAAGGTAACAGTTTTTTGGTTTCTTGCTTATATCTCGAAAACAGTTACTCCTATCAATTTTGATCTGTTTACTAAAATTAAAGCTGATAAAATTTCCTACAAAATAGTTATTTGCATTTTTTATGTAGGACTAACCTTAAGCGAGATATAAGTTTAAAAATAATCAATATTTAAAAAAAAAGTGCTTTAACAGAAAATGTCTTGTGATTTAAAATACACTTAATTTATTGGGTCCAATACATTATTAGAAGAAGAAGGAGGTGACTTAAAAGTCACAGAAGTCTTCAGAGTCGTTTTTAAATGCTGCATTTTCGTCTTCGTCTCAAACATTGAAAACTGAATTACATTTTTGTTTAGTAACTGTAACAGTTTTCACTTTGGTTTTTTGCTTATATCTCGAAAACTATTATTCCTATCAATTTTTATCTTTCTTTCAAAATTAAAGCTGATAAAATTTCCTACAAAATAGTTATTTGCATTTTTCATGTAGGACTAACCATAAGCGAGATATAAGTTTGAAAATAATTAATATTAAAAAAAAGTGCTTTAACAGAAAATGTCTTGTGATTTAAAATACACTTAATTTAATGGGTCCAATACTTTATTAGAAGAAAAAGGAGGTGACATAAAAGTCACTGAAGTCTTCAGAGTCGATTTTAAATGCTGCATTTTCGTCTTTGTCTCAAACATTGAATACTGAATTACATTTTTGTTTAGTAACAGTTACAGTTTTCTTATTGGTTTTTTGCTTATATCTCGAAAACAGTTACTCCTATCAATTATTATCTTTTTACTAAAATTAAAGCTGATAAAATTTCCTACAAAATAGTTATTTGTATTTTTCTTGTAGGACCAAGCATAAGCGAGTTATAGAGATAGATATAAATAAAATTTAACAAAAATTTGCTTTAAAATAAAATGTTTGAAATACTGAAATTAAACTAAATTAATTGTGTCTAACACTTTAGTATAGGAAAAAGGAGAAGACATAAAAGTCACCAAAGTCTTCAGAGTCGTTTTTAGTCGTCATATTAATAACAATAACATTAATAATAATAATACTAATAGTATTAAATTTGCTTATATGCAAGCGCTTTATTAAGGTAACAGTTTTTTGGTTTCTTGCTTATATCTCGAAAACAGTTACTTCTATCAATTTTTATCTGTTTACTAAAATTAAAGCTGATAAAATTTCTTACAAAATAGTTATTTGCATTTTTCATGTAGGACTAACCTTAAGCGAGATATAAGTTTGAAAATAATCAATATTTAAAAAAAAAGTGCTTTAACAGAAAATGTCTTGTGATTTAAAATACACTTAATTTATTGGGTCCAATACATTATTAGAAGAAAAAGGAGGTGACTTAAAAGTCACAGAAGTCTTCAGAGTCGTTTTTAAATGCTGCATTTTCGTCTTCGTCTTAAACATTGAAAACTGAATTACATTTTTGTTTAGTAACTGTAACAGTTTTCACTTTGGTTTTTTGCTTATATCTCGAAAACTATTATTCCTATCAATTTTTATCTTTTTTTCAAAATTAAAGCTGATAAAATTTCCTACAAAATAGTTATTTGCATTTTTCATGTAGGACTAAGCATAAGCGAGATATAAGTTTGAAAATAATTAATATTAAAAAAAAGTGCTTTAACAGAAAATGTCTTGTGATTTAAAATACACTTAATTTAATGGGTTCAATACATTATTAGAAAAAAAAAGGAGGTGACTTAAGAGTCACAGAAGTCTTCAGAGTCGTTTTTAAATGCTGCATTTTCGTCTTCGTCTCAAACATTGAAAACTGAATTACATTTTTGTTTAGTAACTGTAACAGTTTTCACTTTGGTTTTTTGCTTATATCTCGAAAACTATTATTCCTATCAATTTTTATCTTTTTTTCAAAATTAAAGCTGATAAAATTTCCTACAAAATAGTTATTTGCATTTTTCATGTAGGACTAACCATAAGCGAGATATAAGTTTGAAAATAATTAATATTAAAAAAAAGTGCTTTAACAGAAAATGTCTTGTGATTTAAAATACACTTAATTTAATGGGTCCAATACTTTATTAGAAAAAAAAGGAGGTGACATAAAAGTCACTGAAGTCTTCAGAGTCGATTTTAAATGCTGCATTTTCGTCTTTGTCTCAAACATTGAATACTGAATCACATTTTTGTTTAGTAACAGTTACAGTTTTCTTATTGGTTTTTTGCTTATATCTCGAAAACAGTTACTCCTATCAATTTTTATCTTTCTTTCAAAATCAAAGCTGATAAAATTTCCTACAAAATAGTTATTGGCATTTTTTTTGTAGGACTAACCATAAGCGAGTTATAGAGTTGGATATAAATAATCTTTAACAAAAATTTGCTTTAAAATAAAATGTTTGAAAAACCGAAATTAAACTAAATTAATTAAGACTAACACTTTAGTTGAGGAAAAAGGAGAAGACATAAAAGTCACCAAAGTTTTGAGAGTTGTTTTTAGTCGTCATATTAAAAACAATAACATTAATAATAATAATACTAATAGTACTAAATTTGCTTATATGCAAGCGCTTTATTAAGGTAACAGTTTTTTGGTTTCTTGCTTATATCTCGAAAACAGTTACTCCTATCAATTTTTATCTTTTTACTAAAATTAAAGCTGATAAAATTTCCTACAAAATAGTTATTTGTATTTTTCTTGTAGGACCAAGCATAAGCGAGTTATAGAGATAGATATAAATAATATTTAACAAAAATTTGCTTTAAAATAAAATGTTTGAAATACTGAAATTAAACTAAATTAATTGTGTCTAACACTTTAGTATAGGAAAAAGGAGAAGACATAAAAGTCACCAAAGTCTTCAGAGTCGTTTTTAGTCGTCATATTAATAACAATAACATTAATAATAATAATACTAATAGTACTAAATTTGCTTATATGCAAGCGCTTTATTAAGGTAACAGTTTTTTGGTTTCTTGCTTATATCTCGAAAACAGTTACTCCTATCAATTTTTATCTGTTTACTAAAATTAAAGCTGATAAAATTTCTTACAAAATAGTTATTTGCATTTTTCATGTAGGACTAACCTTAAGCGAGATATAAGTTTGAAAATAATCAATATTTAAAAAAAAAGTGCTTTAACAGAAAATGTCTTGTGATTTAAAATACACTTAATTTATTGGGTCCAATACATTATTAGAAGAAAAAGGAGGTGACTTAAAAGTCACAGAAGTCTTCAGAGTCGTTTTTAAATGCTGCATTTTCGTCTTCGTCTCAAACATTGAAAACTGAATTACATTTTTGTTTAGGAACTGTAACAGTTTTCACTTTGGTTTTTTGCTTATATCTCGAAAACTATTATTCCTATCAATTTTTATCTTTCTTTCAAAATTAAAACTGATAAAATTTCCTACAAAATAGTTATTTGCATTTTTCATGTAGGACTAACCATAAGCGAGATATAAGTTTGAAAATAATTAATATTAAAAAAAAGTGCTTTAACAGAAAATGTCTTGTGATTTAAAATACACTTAATTTAATGGGTCCAATACTTTATTAGAATGAAAAGGAGGTGACATAAAAGTCACTGAAGTCTTCAGAGTCCATTTTAAATGCTGCATTTTCGTCTTTGTCTCAAACATTGAATACTGAATTACATTTTTGTTTAGTAACAGTTACAGTTTTCTTATTGGTTTTTTGCTTATATCTCGAAAACAGTTACTCCTATCAATTTTTATCTTTCTTTCAAAATCAAAGCTGATAAAATTTCCTACAAAATAGTTATTGGCATTTTTTTTGTAGGACCAACCATAAGCGAGTTATAGAGTTGGATATAAATAATCTTTAACAAAAATTTGCTTTAAAATAAAATGTTTGAAAAACCGAAATTAAACTAAATTAATTAAGACTAACACTTTAGTTGAGGAAAAAGAAGAAGACATAAAAGTCACCAAAGTTTTGAGAGTTGTTTTAATCGTCATATTAATAACAATAACATTAATAATAATAATACTAATAGTACTAAATTTGCTTATATGCAAGCGCTTTATTAAGGTAACAGTTTATTGGTTTCTTGCTTATATCTCGAAAACAGTTACTCCTATCAATTTTTATCTTTTTACTAAAATTAAAGCTGATAAAATTTCCTACAAAATAGTTATTTGTATTTTTCTTGTAGGACCAAGCATAAGCGAGTTATAGAGATAGATATAAATAATATTTAACAAAAATTTGCTTTAAAATAAAATGTATGAAATACTGAAATTAAACTAAATTAATTGTGTCTAACACTTTAGTATAGGAAAAAGGAGAAGACATAAAAGTCACCAAAGTCTTCAGAGTCGTTTTTAGTCGTCATATTAATAACAATAACATTAATAATAATAATACTAATAGTACTAAATTTGCTTATATGCAAGCGCTTTATTAAGGTAATAGTTTTTTGGTTTCTTGCTTATATCTCGAAAACAGTTACTCCTATCAATTTTTATCTCTTTACTAAAATTAAAGCTGATAAAATTTCCTACAAAATAGTTATTTGCATTTTTCATGTAGGACTAACCATAAGCGAGATATAAGTTTGAAAATAATCAATATTTAAAAAAAAGTGCTTTAACAGAAAATGTCATGTGATTTAAAATACACTTAATTTATTGGGTCCAATACATTATTAGAAGAAAAAGGAGGTGACTTAAAAGTCACAGAAGTCTTCAGAGTCGTTTTTAAATGCTGCATTTTCGTCTTCGTCTCAAACATTGAAAACTGAATTACATTTTTGTTTAGTAACTGTAACAGTTTTCACTTTGGTTTTTTGCTTATATCTCGAAAACAATTATTCCTATCAATTTTTATCATTCTTTCAAAATTAAAGCTGATAAAATTTCCTACAAAATAGTTATTTGCATTTTTCTTGTAGGACCAACCATAAGCGAGTTATAGAGTTGGATATAAATAATCTTTAACAAAAATTTGCTTTAAAATAAAATGTTTGAAAAACCGAAATTAAACTAAATTAATTAAGACTAACACTTTAGTTGAGGAAAAAGGAAAAGACATAAAAGTCACCAAAGTTTTGAGAGTTGTTTTAATCGTCATATTAATAACAATAACATTAATAATAATAATACTAATAGTACTAAATTTGCTTATATGCAAGCGCTTTATTAAGGTAACAGTTTATTGGTTTCTTGCTTATATCTCGAAAACATTTCCTACAAAATAGTTATTGGCATTTTTTTTGTAGGACCAACCATAAGCGAGTTATAGAGTTGGATATAAATAATCTTTAACAAAAATTTGCTTTAAAATAAAATGTTTGAAAAACCGAAATTAAACTAAATTAATTAAGACTAACACTTTAGTTGAGGAAAAAGAAGAAGACATAAAAGTCACCAAAGTTTTAAGAGTTGTTTTAATTGTCATATTAATAACAATAACATTAATAATAATAATACTAATAGTACTAAATTTGCTTATATGCAAGCGCTTTATTAAGGTAACAGTTTATTGGTTTCTTGCTTATATCTCGAAAACAGTTACTCCTATCAATTTTTATCTTTTTACTAAAATTAAAGCTGATAAAATTTCCTACAAAATAGTTATTTGTATTTTTCTTGTAGGACCAAGCATAAGCGAGTTATAGAGATAGATATAAATAATATTTAACAAAAATTTGCTTTAAAATAAAATGTATGAAATACTGAAATTAAACTAAATTAATTGTGTCTAACACTTTAGTATAGGAAAAAGGAGAAGACATAAAAGTCACCAAAGTCTTCAGAGTTGTTTTTAGTCGTCATATTAATAACAATAACATTAATAATAATAATACTAATAGTACTAAATTTGCTTATATGCAAGCGCTTTATTAAGGTAATAGTTTTTTGGTTTCTTGCTTATATCTCGAAAACAGTTACTCCTATCAATTTTTATCTCTTTACTGAAATTAAAGCTGATAAAATTTCCTACAAAATAGTTATTTGCATTTTTCTTGTAGGACCAACCATAAGCGAGTTATAGAGTTGGATATAAATAATCTTTAACAAAAATTTGCTTTAAAATAAAATGTTTGAAAAACCGAAATTAAACTAAATTAATTAAGACTAACACTTTAGTTGAGGAAAAAAGAGAAGACATAAAAGTCACCAAAGTTTTGAGAGTTGTTTTAATCGTCATATTAATAACAATAACATTAATAATAATAATACTAATAGTACTAAATTTGCTTATATGCAAGCGCTTTATTAAGGTAACAGTTTATTGGTTTCTTGCTTATATCTCGAAAACAGTTACTCCTATCAATTTTTATCTTTTTACTAAAATTAAAGCTGATAAAATTTCCTACAAAATAGTTATTTGTATTTTTCTTGTAGGACCAAGCATAAGCGAGTTATAGAGATAGATATAAATAATATTTAACAAAAATTTGCTTTAAAATAAAATGTATGAAATACTGAAATTAAACTAAATTAATTGTGTCTAACACTTTAGTATAGGAAAAAGGAGAAGACATAAAAGTCACCAAAGTCTTCAGAGTCGTTTTTAGTCGTCATATTAATAACAATAACATTAATAATAATAATACTAATAGTACTAAATTTGCTTATATGCAAGCGCTTTATTAAGGTAACAGTTTTTTGGTTTCTTGCTTATATCTCGAAAACAGTTACTCCGATCAATTTTTATCTGTTTACTAAAATTAAAGCTGATAAAATTTCCTACAAAATAGTTATTTGCATTTTTCATGTAGGACTAACCATAAGCGAGATATAAGTTTGAATATAATCAATATTTAAAAAAAAGTGCTTTAACAGAAAATGTCATGTGATTTAAAATACACTTAATTTATTGAGTCCAATACATTATTAGAAGAAAAAGGAGGTGACTTAAAAGTCACAGAAGTCTTCAGAGTCGTTTTTAAATGCTGCATTTTCGTCTTCGTCTCAAACATTGAAAACTGAATTACATTTTTGTTTAGTAACTGTAACAGTTTTCACTTTGGTTTTTTGCTTATATCTCGAAAACAATTATTCCTATCAATTTTTATCTTTCTTTAAAAATTAAAGCTGATAAAATTTCCTACAAAATAGTTATTTGCATTTTTCTTGTAGGACCAACCATAAGCGAGTTATAGAGTTGGATATAAATAATATTTAACAAAAACTTGCTTTAAAATAAAATGTTTGAAAAACTAAAAAATAAAATTTCCTACAAAATAGTAATTTGCATTTTTCATATAGGACTAACCATAAGCGAGATATAAGTTTAAAAATAATTAATATTTAAAAAAAAGTGCTTTAACAGAAAATGTCTTGTAATTTAAAATACACTTAATTTATTGGGTCCAATACTTTATTAGAAG
Source organism: Tribolium castaneum (assembly GCF_031307605.1). NCBI lineage: Eukaryota > Metazoa > Arthropoda > Insecta > Coleoptera > Tenebrionidae > Tribolium > Tribolium castaneum. The sequence continues at coordinate 10,566,080 of NC_087395.1, read as the reverse complement.
AAAAAGGAGGTGACATAAAAGTCACCAAAGTCTTGAGAGTCGTTCTTAGTCGTCATATCAATAACAATAACATTAATAATAATAATACTAATAGTACTAAATTTGCTTATATGCAAGCGCTTTATTAAGGTAACAGTTTATTGGTTTCTTGCTTATATCTCGAAAACAGTTACTCCTATCAATTTTTATCTTTTTACTAAAATTAAAGCTGATAAAATTTCCTACAAAATAGTTATTTGTATTTTTCTTGTAGGACCAAGCATAAGCGAGTTATAGAGATAGATATAAATAATATTTAACAAAAATTTGCTTTAAAATAAAATGTTTGAAATACTGAAATTAAACTAAATTAATTGTGTCTAACACTTTAGTATAGGAAAAAGGAGAAGACATAAAAGTCACCAAAGTCTTCAGAGTCGTTTTTAGTCGTCATATTAATAACAATAACATTAATAATAATAATACTAATAGTACTAAATTTGCTTATATGCAAGCGCTTTATTAAGGTAATAGTTTTTTGGTTTCTTGCTTATATCTCGAAAACAGTTACTCCTATCAATTTTTATCTGTTTACTAAAATTAAAGCTGATAAAATTTCCTACAAAATAGTTATTTGCATTTTTCATGTAGGACTAACCATAAGCGAGATATAAGTTTGAAAATAATCAATATTTAAAAAAAAGTGCTTTAACAGAAAATGTCATGTGATTTAAAATACACTTAATTTATTGGGTCCAATACATTATTAGAAGAAAAAGGAGGTGACTTAAAAGTCACAGAAGTCTTCAGAATCGTTTTAAATGCTGCATTTTCGTCTTCATCTCAAACATTGAAAACTGAATTACATTTTTGTTTAGTAACTGTAACAGTTTTCACTTTGGTTTTTTGCTTATATCTCGAAAACAATTATTCCTATCAATTTTTATCTTTCTTTCAAAATTAAAGCTGATAAAATTTGCTACAAAATAGTTATTTGCATTTTTCTTGTAGGACCAACCATAAGCGAGTTATAGAGTTGGATATAAATAATATTTAACAAAAACTTGCTTTAAAATAAAATGTTTGAAAAACTAAAAAATAAAATTTCCTACAAAATAGTAATTTGCATTTTTCATATAGGACTAACCATAAGCGAGATATAAGTTTAAAAATAATTAATATTTAAAAAAAAAGTGCTTTAACAGAAAATGTCTTGTGATTTAAAATACACTTAATTTATTGGGTCCAATACTTTATTAGAAGAAAAAGGTGACATAAAAGTCACCAAAGTCTTGAGAGTCGTTCTTAGTCGTCATATCAATAACAATAACATTAATAATAATAATACTAATAGTACTAAATTTGCTTATATGCAAGCGCTTTATTAAGGTAACAGTTTATTGGTTTCTTGCTTATATCTCGAAAACAGTTACTCCTATCAATTTTTATCTTTTTACTAAAATTAAAGCTGATAAAATTTCCTACAAAATAGTTATTTGCATTTTTTTTGTAAGACCAACCATAAGCGAGTTATAGAGTTGGATATAAATAATCTTTAACAAAAATTTGCTTTAAAATATAATGTTTGAAAAACCGAAATTAAACTAAATTAATTGAGTCTAACACTTTAGTATAGGAAAAAGGAGAAGACATAAAAGTCACCAAAGACTTCAGAGTCGTTTTTAGTCGTCATATTAATAACAATAACATTAATAATAATAATAATGCTGCATTTTCGTCTTCGTCTCAAACATTGAAAACTGAATTATATTTTTGTTCAGTAACAGTTACAGTTTTCTTATTGGTTTCTTGCTTATATCTCGAAAACAGTTACTTCTATCAATTTTTATCTTTTTTTCAAAATTAAAGCTGATAACATTTCCTACAAAATAGTTATTTGCATTTTTTTGTAGGACCAACCATAAGCGAGTTATAGAGTTGGATATAAATAATCTTTAACAAAAATTTTCTTTAAAATAAAATGTTTGAAAAACTAAAATTAAACCAAATTAATTGTGTCTAACACTTTAGTGGAGGAAAAAGGAGAAGACATAAAAGTCTTTAAAGGTTTCAGAATCGTCTTTAGTCGTCATATTAATAACAATAACATTAATAAACTAATAGTACTAAATTTGCTTATATGCAAACGCTGCATTAAGGTAATAGTTTTTTGGTTTCTTGCTTATATCTCGAAAACAGTTACTCCTATCAATTTTTAACTTTTCACCAAAATTAAAGATGATAAAATTTCCTGCAAAATAGTTATTTGCATTTTTCATGTAGAACAAACCATAAGCGAGATATAAGTTTGAAAATAATTAATAATTAAAAAAAAAATGTGTTTTAACAGAAAATGTCTTGTGATTTAAAATACACTTAATTTATTGGGTCCAATATTTAATTAGAAGAAAAAGGAGGTGCAAATAACTATTTTGTTGGAAATTTTATTAGCTTTAATTGTGAAAGAAAGATAAAATTTGATAGGAGTAATATAAGAGATATAAGGAAAAAACCAATAAGAAAACTGTACCTGTTACTGAACAAAAATGTAATTCAGTTTTCAATGTTTGAGACGAAGACGAAAATGCAGCGTTATTATTATTATTAATGTTATTGTTATTAATATGACGACTAAAAACGACTCTGAAGGCTTTGGTGACTTTTATGTTTTCTCCTTTTTTCAATATTAAAGTGTTAGACTCAATTAATTTAGTTTAATTTCGGTTTTTCAAACATTATATTTTAAAGCAAATTTTTGTTAAAGATTATTTATATCCAACTCTATAACTCGCTTATGGTTGGTCTTACAAAAGAAATGCAAATAACTATTTTGTAGGAAATTTTATCAGCTTTAATTTTGAAAGAAAGATAAAAATTGATAGGAGTAATTGTTTTCGAGATATAAGCAAAAAACCAAAGTAAAAACTGTTACAGTTACTGAACAAAAATGTAATTCAGTTTTCAATGTTTGAGAGGAAGACGAAAATGCAGCATTTAAAAACGACTCTGAAGACTTCAGCGACTTTTATGTCACCTCCTTTTTCTTCTAATAAAGTATTGGACCCAATAAATTAAGTGTATTTTAAATCACAAGACATTTTCTGTTAAAGCACTTTTTTTTAAATATTAATAATTTTTAAACTTATATCTCGCTTATGGTTAGTTTTACATGAAAAATGCAAATAACTATTTTGTAAGAAATTTTATCAGCTTTAATTTTAAAAGAAAGATAAAAATTGATAGGAGTAACTGTTTTCGAGATATAAGCAAAAAACCAATAAGAAAACTGTAACTGTTACTGAACAAAAATGTAATTCAGTTTTCAATGTTTGAGACGAAGACGAAAATGCAGCATTTAAAATCGACTCTGAAGACTTCAGTGACTTATATGTCACCTCCTTTATCTTCTAATAAAGTATTGGACCTAATAAATTAAGTGTATTTTAAATCACAAAACATTTTCTGTTAAAGCACTTTTTTTTTTTTAAATATTAATTATTTTCAAACTTATATCTCGCTTATGGTTAGTCCTACATGAGAAATGCAAATAACTATTTTGTAGGAAATTTTATCACCTTTAATTTTGGTGAAAAAGTAAAAATTGATAGGAGTAACTGTTTTCGAGATATAAGCAAAAAACAAAAAAACTGTTACCTTAATTAAGCGCTTGCATATAAGCAAATTTAGTACTACTAGTATCGTTATTATAAACGTTATTGTTATTAATATGACGACTAAAGACAACTCTAAGACTTTAGTGACTTTTGTCTCCTCCTTTTTCCTCTACTAAAGTGTTAGACACAATTAATTTAGTTTAATTTCAGTTTTTCAAACATTTTATTTTAAAGCAAATTTTTGTTAAATATTAAAAACTATAAAATGGCTTAGATTGCCTAAAAACACACATCACACATGATCTTTTGCATAGAAATGAGAAAACGCTCATGTAACACACAAAATAAGCTCCATTTTTCCTTATTAAAAGTATTATTATTATTATTACTTTTGTTACTATTACTATTATTATTATTATTATTATTATTATTATTATTATTATTATTATTATTATTATTATTATTATTATTATTATTAAAAACCGATTATAACTTTTGTATAGTATTGTTTTTATACCAGTTTTAAAATGAGTGATTAATTTTAGCCAATTTCTTGGCTAAAAACTATAAAATGGCTAAGATTGCCTAAAAACACTGATCACACATGATCTTTTGCATAGAAATGAGAAAACGCTCATATAACACAAAATAAGCTTCATTTTTGCTTAGAAAACTAAGCTTACTTTTATTACTACTATTATTATTATTATTATTATTATTATTATTATTATTGTTATTATTATTATTATTATTATTATTATTATTATTATTATTATTATTAATATTATTATTATTAAAAACCGATTATAACTTTTGTATAGTAAATGTTTTTATACCAGTTTTAAAATGAGTTATTAGTTTTAGACAATTTCTTGCCTAAAAACACAGATCACAGATGATCTCTTGCATAGAAATGAGAAAACGCTCAGATAACACAAAATAAGCATCATTTTTGCTTAGAAAAACTAAGCTTTAATTTAGAAAGAAATTCATTATTATAAGTATTATTATCATTATTATTATTATTATTATTATTATTAATATTATTATTATTATTATTATTATTAATATTATTATTATTATTACTATTATTATTATTATTTCATTTATTACTATTGTTATTATTATTATTATTAACTTTTGTATAGTAAATGTTTTTATACCAGTTTTAAAATAAGTTATTAATTTTATTCAATTTCTTGCCTAAAAACACAGATCACAGATGATCTCTTGCATAGAAATGAGAAAACGCTCATATAACACACAAAATAAGCTTCATTTTTGCTTAGAAAATTAAGCTTACTTTTATTACTATTATTATTATTATTATTATTATTATTATTATTATTATTATTATTATTATTATTATTATTATTATTATTATTATTATTATTATTATTATTATTATTATTATTATTATTATTATTAACTTTTGTATAGTAAATGTTTTTATACCAATTTTAAAATGAGTTATTAATTTTAGACAATTTCTTGCCTAAAAACACAGATCACAGATGATTTCTTGCATAGAAATGAGAAAACACTCATATAACACACAAAATAAGCTTCATTTTTGCTTAGAAAACTAAGCTTGCTTTTATTACTATTATTATTATTATTATTATTATTATTATTATTATTATTATTATTATTATTATTATTATTATTATTATTATTATTATTATTATTGTTATTATTATTATTATTATTATTATTAAAAACTTATATTAAACAGACAGAAAACGTCGTATTCTGACACAAAAAAACGAATTACGTTATAGACTTGACGAGAACGGAGTATCTCGGACTCTTATAGGACTCTTATAGGGTCAAAAAGTATCAGTTTGGATTAAAATAAATTATTTTTTTTAACTCTCAGTCTGAATTGTTCATCAGTTCAAACAAAAACGGCTTATTTTAGACGATCTTTTGCTTTGAACAAGAAAACTTACATCGAACAGACTAAAAACGTATTAATCTGGCATAAAAGAGCAATTTATGTATCACTTTAGATAAAGGCAGCTAATCCTATTCGTTTCATTGCTTAAAATAGACAAAATTGTTAATAAATTTAACAAAAACGCTGTATTCTAGCACAAAATACTAATTACAATATAGTTTCGACGAGAATAGCTTATTTGGAATGATTCTATGCTTCCAAACGAGTAAATTTTTATTAAACAGATGCCAAACATCATGTTTTGTCCAATTAATTTAGTTTAATTTCAGTTTTTTAAACATTTTATTTTAAAGCAAATTTTTGTTAAATATTAAAAACTATAAAATGGCTTAGATTGCCTAAAAACACTGATCACACATGATCTTTTGCATAGAAATGAGAAAACGCTCATATAACACAAAATAAGCTTCATTTTTGCTTAGAAAACTAAGCTTACTTTTATTACTACTATTATTATTATTATTATTATTATTATTATTATTATTATTATTATTATTATTATTATTATTATTATTATTATTATTATTATTATTATTATTATTATTATTATTATTATTATTAATATTATTATTATTATTAAAAACCGATTATAACTTTTGTATAGTAAATGTTTTTATACCAGTTTTAAAATGAGTTATTAGTTTTAGACAATTTCTTGCCTAAAAACACAGATCACAGATGATCTCTTGCATAGAAATGAGAAAACGCTCAGATAACACAAAATAAGCATCATTTTTGCTTAGAAAAACTAAGCTTTAATTTAGAAAGAAATTCATTATTATAAGTATTATTATCATTATTATTATTATTATTATTATTATTATTATTATTATTATTATTATTATTAATATTATTATTATTATTTCATTTATTACTATTGTTATTATTATTATTATTAACTTTTGTATAGTAAATGTTTTTATACCAGTTTTAAAATGAGTATTTTAGACAATTTCTTGCCTAAAAACACAGATCACAGATGATTTCTTGCATAGAAATGAGAAAACACTCATATAACACACAAAATAAGCTTCATTTTTGCTTAGAAAACTAAGCTTACTTTTATTACTATTATTATTATTATTATTATTATTATTATTATTATTATTATTATTGTTATTATTATTATTATTATTATTATTAAAAACTTATATTATACAGACAGAAAACGTCGTATTCTGACACAAAAAAACGAATTACGTTATAGACTTGACGAGAACGGCGTATCTCGGACTCTTATAGGGTCAAAAAGTATCAGTTTGGATTAAAATAAATTATTTTTGTTAACTCTCAGTCTGAATTGTTCATCAGTTCAAACAAAAACGGCTTATTTTAGACGATCTTTTGCTTTGAACAAGAAAACTTACATCGAACAGACTAAAAACGTATTAATCTGGCATAAAAGAGCAATTTATGTATCACTTAAGATAAAGGCAGCTAATCCTATTCGTTTCATTGCTTAAAATAGACAAAATTGTTAATAAATCTAACAAAAACGCTGTATTCTAGCACAAAATACTAATTACAATATAGTTTCGACGAGAATAGCTTGTTTGGAATGATTCTATGCTTCCAAACGAGTAAATTTTTATTAAACAGATGCCAAACATCATGTTTTGTCCTATGAAGACATTTTATATTGCAGTTTGTATTAAAACAAAATATTTTCGTTGATTCTTTGTTAGAAGCAGCAAACCTAACATTAAAGAATCTGAAAACTTTGTATTCGGACACAAACCACCGAATTTTGTATCAGTTTAGACAAAAACGGTTGATTTTCGACAATATTTTGCTTTGAACAAGAAAACTTATATCAAACTGACTAAAAACGTCTTATTTTAGCACAAAACAAAAGATTTGCGTTATAGTCTTAAAGCTGATTCATGCCACAGTTTGGATAAAAACCAAATATTTTTGTTAATTTATTGTTACAAACAAGAAACCTTACATCAAAGAAACTGAAAACCCCTTATTCAGGCACAGAAATTCGAATTACGTTTCAGTCTAGACAAAAACTGCTTATTTTAGACGATCTTTTGTCTTGAACACGAAAACTTACATTAAAAAGATTAAAAACGTCTTATTCTGGCTGAAAACTGCAAATTATATATTACTTTAGATAAAAGCAATTTATCCTGATTACTCCTTTACTTAGAATAGAGTAAACTTGTATAAAACTTAATGAAAACTTTAAATTTCGTCTCAAAGAAATAATTTACGTTATAGTTTTGACCAGCACTGTTTATTTCAAACGAATTTATGATTCGAAACTAATGAACTTTTATGGGGCAGATGCAAAACCACATATTACCATATAAAGCGTTGTTTTAAAGCAAAGTATTACCTTTTGCAACAAGAAATTTCACGTCAAAGAAACTGAAAACTTCGTATCCATGCATAAATATCGAATTACGTATCAGTTTAAGCAAATACAGCTTATTTTAAACGATTCCTTGCTATAAACAAGAAAAATTTTATCAAGCATATTGAAAACGTCTTATTCTCGAAAATAAGAGCAAATTATGTATCAGTTTTAACAAAAGCGGATTACTCTGTTTGATTCTATGCTTAGAGTAGAGTAAACTACTATAAAACGTAATGAAAACTCTATATTCAAGCTCAAAAGAACAAATTACGTTATAGTTTTGGCAAAAAAAATATTTCGGACGATTACTTACTTCGAAGTAAGCAAACTTTAATTGAACAAGTGCAAAAGCTTTGCTTTAAAATAACGATTTATGTGGTAATATGGTATTTTGCATCTGTCCTATAAAAGTTTACTCGTTTTGCTCCATTGAATCATTCGAAATAAATTATTTTGACACAACAACAACGAAAATAATTTGTTTTTGTTTAAACTGTAACATAAGTCGCTTTTATAAAACGAACTAAGACGTTTGGCATCTGTTTAGTGAAAGTTTTCTCGTTTGGGGGCATAAAATCGTTTGAAATTAAAACTATAACGTAAATTATTTCTTTGTATCACTTTAAAGATTTGCGTTATAGTCTTGACGAGAACTGTTAATTTCAAACGATTCTATGGTTTGAAACCAGTATACTTTCACTGAACAGAGGCAAAACGTCTGATTTCGCCTTTAAAAAACGATTTATGTCACAGTTTGGATTAAAACCAATGATTTTCGTTTATTCATTGTTACAAACAAGAAACCTTACATCAAAGAAACTGAAAACCTCTTATTCAGGCCCAGAAAATCAAATTACGTTTCAGTCTAGACACAAATTGCTTATTTTAGACGACTCTTTCTTTTGAACACGAAAACTTACATTAAAAAGATTAAAAACGTCTTATTCTGGCTCAAAACTGCAAATTATGTATTACTTTGGATAAAAGCAGTTTATCCTGATTACTCCTTTGCTTAGAATATAGCAAACTTGTATAAAACTTAATGAAAACTTTAAATTTCGTCTCAAAGAAATAATTTACGTTATAGTTTTGACCAGAACTGTTAATTTCAAACGATTTTATGCCCCCAAACAAGAAAACTTTCACTAAACAAATGCCAAACGTCTTAGTTCGTTTTATAAAAGCGACTTATGATACAGTTTAAACAAAAACAAATTATTTTCGTTGTTGTTGTGTCAAAATAATTTATTTCGAATGATTCAATGGAGCGAAACGAGTAAACTTTTATAGGACAGATGCAAAATACCATATTACCACATAAATCGTTATTTTAAAGCAAAGTATTAGCTTTTGCACTTGTTCAATTAAAGTTTGCTTACTTCAAAGTATGAAATCGTCCGAAATATTTTTTTTTGCCAAAACTATAACGTAATTTGTTCTTTTGAGCTCGAATATAGAGTTTTCATTACGTTTTATAGTAGTTTACTCTACTCTAAGCATAGAATCAAACAGAGTAATCCGCTTTTGTTAAAACTGATACATAATTTGCTCTTATTTTCGAGAATAAGACGTTTTCAATATGCTTGATAAAATTTTTCTTGTTTATAGCAAGGAATCGTTTAAAATAAGCTGTATTTGCCTAAACTGATACGTAATTCGATATTTATGCATGGATACGAAGTTTTCAGTTTCTTTGACGTAAAATTTCTTTGCAAAAGGTAATACTTTGCTTTAAAACAACGTTTTATATGGTAATATGTGGTTTTGCATCTGCCCCATAAAAGTTCATTAGTATCGAATCATAAATTCGTTTGAAATAAACAGTGCTGGTCAAAACTATAATGTAAATTATTTCTTTGAGACGAAATTTAAAGTTTTCATTAAGTTTTATACAAGTTTGCTCTATTCTAAGCAAAGGAGTAATCAGGATAAATTGCTTTTATCTAGAGTAATATATAATTTGCAGTTTTCAACAAGAATAAGACGTTTTTAATCTTTTTAATGTAAGTTTTCGTGTTCAAAACAAAGGATCGTCTAAAATAAGCAGTTTTTGTCCAGACTGAAACGTAATTCGAATTTCTGTGCCTGAATAAGGGGTTTTCAGTTTCTTTGATGTAAGGTTTCTTGTTTGTAACAATGAATTAACAAAAATATTTGGTTTTTATCCAAACTGTGGCATGAATCAGCTTTAAGACTATAACGCAAATCTTTTGTTTTGTGCTAAAATAAGACGTTTTTAGTCAGTTTGATATAAGTTTTCTTGTTGAAAGCAAAATATTTTCGAAAATCAACCGTTTTTGTCTAAACTGATACAAAATTCGGTGGTTTGTGTCCGAATACAAAGTTTTCAGATTCTTTAATGTTAGGTTTGCTGCTTCTAACAAAGAATCAACGAAAATATTTTGTTTTAATACAAACTGCAATATAAAATGTCTTCATAGGACAAAACATGATGTTTGGCATCTGTTCAATAAAAATTTACTCGCTTGGAAGCATAGAATCATTTCAAATAAGCTATTCTCGTCGAAACTATAATGTAATTAGTATTTTGTGCTAGAATACAGCGTTTTTGTTAGATTTATTAACAATTTTGTCTATTTTAAGCAATGAAACGAATAGGATTAGCTGCCTTTATCTAAAGTGATACATAAATTGCTCTTTTATGCCAGATTAATACGTTTTTAGTCTGTTCGATGTAAGTTTTCTTGTTCAAAGCAAAAGATCGTCTAAAATAAGCCGTTTTTGTTTGAACTGATGAACAATTCAGACTGAGAGTCAACAAAAATAATTTGTTTTAATCCAAACTGATACTTTTTGACCCTATAAGAGTCCTATAAGAGTCCGAGATACGCCGTTCTCGTCAAGTCTATAACGTAATTCGTTTTTATGTGTCAGAATACGACGTTTTCTGTCTGTTTAATATAAGTTTTTAATAATAATAATAATAATAATAATAATAACAATAACAATAATAATAATAATAATAATAATAATAATAATAATAATAATAATAAAAATAATAATAGTAATAAAAGTAAGCTTAGTTTTCTAAGCAAAAATGAAGCTTATTTTGTGTGTTATATGAGCGTTTTCTCATTTCTATGCAAGAAATCATCTGTGATGTGTTTTTAGGCAAGAAATTGTCTAAAATTAATAACTCATTTTAAAACTGGTATAAAAACATTTACTATACAAAAGTTAATAATAATAATAATAATAATAATAATAATATAAATAATAATAATAATAATAATAGTAATAATAATAATAATAATAATAATAATAATAATAATAGTAATAAAAGTAAGCTTAGTTTTCTAAGCAAAAATGAAGCTTATTTTGTGTGTTATATGAGCGTTTTCTCATTTCTATGCAAGAGATCATCTGAGATTTGTGTTTTTAGGCAAGAAATTGTCTAAAATTAATAACTCATTTTAAAACTGGTATAAAAACATTTACTATACAAAAGTTATAATCGGTTAATAATAATAATAATAATAATAATAATAGTAATAATAAAAATAATAGAAATAATAATAATAATAATAGAAATAATAATAATAGTAGTAATAAAAGTAAGCTAGGTTTTGTAAGCAAAAATGAAGTTTATTTTGTGTTATATGAGCGATTTCTCATTTCTATGCAAAAGATAATGTGTGATCTGTGTTTTTAGACAATCTAAGCCATTTTATAGTTTTTAGGCAAGAAACTGGCTAAAACTAATCACTCGTTTTAAAACTGATATAAAAACAATACTATACAAAAGTAATAATCGGTTTTTAATAATAATAATTATAATAATAATAATAATAATAATAATAATAATAATAATAACAATAATATTAATAAAAATAATAATAATAGTAATAAAAGTAAGCTTAGTTTTCTAAGCAAAAATGACGCTTATTTTGTGTGTTATATGAGTGTTTTCTCATTTCTATGCAAGAAATCATCTGTGATCTGTGTTTTTAGGCAAGAAATTGTCTAAAATTAATAACTCATTTTAAAACTGGTATAAAAACATTTACTATACAAAAGTTAATAATAATAATAATAATAATAATAATAATAATAATAGTAATAGTAACAAAAGTAATAATAATAATAATACTTTTAATAAGGAAAAATGGAGCTTATTTTGTGTGTTACATGAGCGTTTTCTCATTTCTATGCAAAAGATCATGTGTGATCTGTGTTTTTAGGCAATCTAAGCCATTTTATAGTTTTTAATATTTAACAAAAATTAGCATTAAAATAAAATGTTTGAAAAACTGAAATTAAACTAAATTAATTGAGTCTAACACTTTAGTAGAGGAAAAAGGAGGAGACATAAAAGTCACAAGTCTTAGAGTTGTCTTTAGTCGTCATAATAATAACAATAACATTTATAATAGCAATACTAGTAGTACTAAATTTGCTTATATGCAAGCGCTTAATTAAGGTAACAGTTTTTTTGTTTTTGCTTATATCTCGAAAACAGTTACTCCAATCAATTTTTACTTTTTCACCAAAATTAAAGGTGATAAAATTTCCTACAAAATAGTTATTTGCATTTTTCATGTAGAACTAACCATAAGCGAGATATAAGTTAAATAATTAATAATTGAAAAAAAGTGTTTTAACAGAGAATGTCTTGTGATTTAAAATACACTTAATTTATTGGGTCCAATACTTTATTAGAAGAAAAAAAGGTGACATAAAAGTCACTGAAGTCTTCAGAGTCGTTTTTAAATGCTGCATTTTCGTCTCAAGTTTTTAGTCGTCAAATTAATAACAATAACATTAATAATAATAATACTAATATTACTAAATTTGCTTATATGCAAGTGCTTAATAAAGGTAACAGTTTCTTGCTTATATCTCGAAAACAGTTACTCTTATCAATTTTTATTTTTTTACTAAAATTAAAGCTGATAAAATTTCCTACAAAATAGTTATTTGCATTTTTCATGTAGGACTAACCATAAGCGAGATATAAGTTTGAAAATAATCAATATTTACAAAAAAAAGTGCTTTAACAGAAAATGTCTTGTGATTTAAAATACACTTAATTTATTGGGTCCAATACTTTATTAGAAAAAAAAGGAAGTGACTTAAAAGTCACTGAAGTCTTCAGAGTCGTTTTTAAATGCTGCATTTTCGTCTTCGTCTCAAACATTGAAAACTGAATTACATTTTTGTTTAGTAACTGTTACAGTTTTCACTTTGGTTTTTTGCTTATATCTCGAAAACAATTACTCCTATAAATTTTTATCTTTCCTTCAAAATTAAAGCTGATAAAATTTCCTACAAAATAGTTTTTATCATTTTTTTTGTAGGACCAACCCATAAGCGAGTTATAGAGTTGGATATAAATAATCTTTAACAAAAATTTGCTTTAAAATAAAATGTTTGAAAAACCGAAATTAAACTAAATTAATTGGGTCTAACACTTTAGTAGAGGAAAAAGGAGGAGACGTAAAATTCACCAAAGTCTTCAGAGTCGTTTTTAATCGTCATATTAATAACAATAACATTAATAATAATAATACTAATAATACTAAATTTGCTTATATGCAAACGCTTAATTGAGGTAACAGTTTTTTTTAGTTTCTTGATTATATCTCGAAAACAGTTACTCCTATCAATTTTTATCTTTTTACTAAAATTAAAGCTGATAAAATTTCCTACAAAATAGTTATTTGCATTTTTCATGTAGGACTAACCATAAGCGAGATAGAAGTTTGAAAATAATTAATATTTAAAAAAAATGTGCTTTAAGAGAAAATGTCTTGTGATTTAAAATACACTTAATTTATTGGGACCAATACTCTATTAGAAGAAAAAGGAGGTGACATAAAAGTCACTTAAGTCTTCAGAGTCGTTTTTAAATGCTGCATTTTCGTCTTCGTCTCAAACATTGAAAACTGAATTACATTTTTGTTCAGTAACTGTAACAGTTTTCACTTTGGTTTTTTGCTTATATCTGGAAAACAATTACTCCTATCAATTTTTATCTTTCTTTCAAAATTAAAGCTGATAAAATTTCCTACAAAATAGTTATTTGCATTTCTTTTGTAAGACCAACCATAAGCGAGTTATAGAGTTGGATATAAATAATCTTTAACAAAAATTTGCTTTAAAATAAAATGTTTGAAAAACCGAAATTAAACTAAATTAATTGGGTCTAATACTTTAGTATAGGAAAAAGGAGAAGACATAAAAGTCACTAAATGTTTCAGAGTCGTCTTTAGTCGTCATATTAATAACAATAACATTAATAATAATAATACTAATAGTACTAAATTTGCTTATATGCAAGCGCTTTATTAAGGTAACAGTTTTTTGGTTTCTTGCTTATATCTCGAAAACAGTTACTCCTATCAATTTTTACCTTTTTTTCAAAATTAAAACTGATAAAATTTCCTACAAAACAGTTATTTCCATTTTTTTGTAGGACCAACCATAAGCGAGTTATAGAGTTGGATATAAATAATCTTTAACAAAAATTTGCTTTAAAATAAAATGTTTGAAAAACCGATATTAAACTAAATTAATTGGGTCTAACACTTTAGTAAGGAAAAAGGAGAAGACATAAAAATCACCAAAGTCTTCAGAGTTGTTTTTAGTACTAAATTTGCTTATATGCAAGCGCTTAATTAAGGTAACAGTTTTTTGGTTTCTTGCTTATATCTCGAAAACAGTTACTCCTATCAATTTTTATCTTTTTACTAAAATTAAAGCTGATAAAATTTCCTACAAAATAGTAATTTGCATTTTTCATGTAGGACTAACCATAAGCGAGATATAAGTTTGAAAATAATTAATATTTAAAAAAAAAGTGTTTTAAGTAGTATAGGAAAAAGGAGAAGACATAAAAGTCACTAAATGTTTCAGAGTCGTCTTTAGTCGTCATATTAATAACAATAACATTAATAATAATAATACTAATAGTACTAAATTTGCTTATATGCAAGCGCTTTATTAAGGTAACAGTTTTTTGGTTTCTTGCTTATATCTCGAAAACAGTTACTCCTATCAATTTTTACCTTTTTTTCAAAATTAAAACTGATAAAATTTCCTACAAAACAGTTATTTCCATTTTTTTGTAGGACCAACCATAAGCGAGTTATAGAGTTGGATATAAATAATCTTTAACAAAAATTTGCTTTAAAATAAAATGTTTGAAAAACCGATATTAAACTAAATTAATTGGGTCTAACACTTTAGTAAGGAAAAAGGAGAAGACATAAAAATCACCAAAGTCTTCAGAGTTGTTTTTAGTACTAAATTTGCTTATATGCAAGCGCTTAATTAAGGTAACAGTTTTTTGGTTTCTTGCTTATATCTCGAAAACAGTTACTCCTATCAATTTTTATCTTTTTACTAAAATTAAAGCTGATAAAATTTCCTACAAAATAGTAATTTGCATTTTTCATGTAGGACTAACCATAAGCGAGATATAAGTTTGAAAATAATTAATATTTAAAAAAAAAGTGTTTTAACAGAAAATGTCTTGTGATTTAAAATACACTTAATTTAATGGGTCCAATACTTTATTAGAAGAAAAAGGAGGTGACATAAAAGTCACTGAAGTCTTCAGAGTCGATTTTAAATGCTGCATTTTCGTCTTTGTCTCAAACATTGAAAACTGAATTACATTTTTGTTTAGTAACAGTTACAGTTTTCTTATTGGTTTTTTGCTTATATCTCGAAAACAGTTACTCCTATCAATTTTTATCTTTTTTTCAAAATCAAAGCTGATAAAATTTCCTACAAAATAGTTATTGGCATTTTTTTTGTAGGACTAACCATAAGCGAGTTATAGAGTTGGATATAAATAATCTTTAACAAAAATTTGCTTTAAAATAAAATGTTTGAAAAACCGAAATTAAACTAAATTAATTAAAACTAACACTTTAGTTGAGGAAAAAGGAGAAGACATAAAAGTCACCAAAGTCTTGAGAGTCGTTTTTAGTCGTCATATTAATAACAATAACATTAATAATAATAATACTAATAGTACTAAATTTGCTTATATGCAAGCGCTTTATTAAGGTAACAGTTTTTTGGTTTCTTGCTTATATCTCGAAAACAGTTACTCCTATCAATTTTTATCTTTTTACTAAAATTAAAGCTGATAAAATTTCCTACAAAATAGTTATTTGTATTTTTCTTGTAGGACCAAGCATAAGCGAGTTATAGAGATAGATATAAATAATATTTAACAAAAATTTGCTTTAAAATAAAATGTTTGAAATACTGAAATTAAACTAAATTAATTGTGTCTAACACTTTAGTATAGGAAAAAGGAGAAGACATAAAAGTCACCATAGTCTTCAAAGTCGTTTTTAGTCGTCATATTAATAACAATAACATTAATAATAATAATACTAATAGTACTAAATTTGCTTATATGCAAGCGCTTTATTAAGGTAACAGTTTTTTGGTTTCTTGCTTATATCTCGAAAACAGTTACTCCTATCAATTTTTATGTGTTTACTAAAATTAAAGCTGATAAAATTTCCTACAAAATAGTTATTTGCATTTTTCATGTAAGACTAACCACAAGCGAGATGTAAGTTTGAAAATAATCAATATTTAAAAAAAAAGTGCTTTAACAGAAAATGTCTTGTGATTTGAAATACACTTAATTTATTGGGTCCAATACATTATTAGAAGAAAAAGGAGGTGACTTAAAAGTCACAGAAGTATTCAGAGTCGTTTTTAAATGCTGCATTTTTGTCTTCGTCTCAAACATTGAAAACTGAATTACATTTTTGTTTAGTAACTGTAACAGTTTTTACTTTGGTTTTTTGCTTATATCTCGAAAACAATTACTCCTATCAATTTTTATCTTTCTTTCAAAATTAAAGCTGATAAAATTTCCCACAAAATAGTTATTTGCATTTCTTTTGTAAGACCAACCATAAGCGAGTTATAGAGTTGGATATAAATAATCTTTAACAAAAATTTGCTTTAAAATAAAATGTTTGAAAAACCGAAATTAAACTAAATTAATTAAAACTAACACTTTAGTTGAGGAAAAAGGAGAAGACATAAAAGTCACCAAAGTCTTGAGAGTCGTTTTTAGTCGTCATATTAATAACAATAACATTAATAATAATAATACTAATAGTACTAAATTTGCTTATATGCAAGCGCTTTATTAAGGTAACAGTGTTTTGGTTTCTTGCTTATATCTCGAAAACAGTTACTCCTATCAATTTTTATCTTTTTACTAAAATTAAAGCTGATAAAATTTTCTATAAAATAGTTATTTGTATTTTTCTTGTAGGACCAAGCATAAGCGAGTTATAGAGATAGATATAAATAATATTTAACAAAAATTTGCTTTAAAATAAAATGTTTGAAATACTGAAATTAAACTAAATTAATTGTGTCTAACACTTTAGTATAGGAAAAAGGAGAAGACATAAAAGTCACCAAAGTCTTCAGAGTCGTTTTTAGTCGTCATATTAATAACAATAACATTAATAATAATAATACTAATAGTACTAAATTTGCTTATATGCAAGCGCTTTATTAAGGTAACAGTTTTTTGGTTTCTTGCTTATATCTCAAAAACAGTTACTCCTATCAATTTTTATCTGTTTACTAAAACTAAAGCTGATAAAATTTCCTACAAAATAGTTATTTGCATTTTTCATGTAATACTAACCACAAGCGAGATGTAAGTTTGAAAATAATCAATATTTAAAAAAAAAGTGCTTTAACAGAAAATGTCTTGTGATTTGAAATACACTTAATTTATTGGGTCCAATACATTATTAGAAGAAAAAGGAGGTGACTTAAAAGTCACAGAAGTATTCAGAGTCGTTTTTAAATGCTGCATTTTCGTCTTCGTCTCAAACATTGAAAACTGAATTACATTTTTGTTTAGTAACTGTAACAGTTTTCACTTTGGTTTTTTGCTTATATCTCGAAAACTATTATTCCTATCAATTTTTATCTTTCTTTCAAAATTAAAGCTGATAAAATTTCCTACAAAATAGTTATTTGCATTTTTCTTGTAGGACGAACCATAAGCGAGTTATAGAGTTGGATATAAATAATATTTAACAAAAACTTGCTTTAAAATTAAATGTTTGAAAAACTAAAAAATAAAATTTCCTACAAAATAGTAATTTGCATTTTTCATGTAGGACTAACCATAAGCGAGATATAAGTTTAAAAATAATTAATATTTAAAAAAAAGTGCTTTAACAGAAAATGTCTTGTGATTTAAAATACACTTAATTTATTGGGTCCAATATTTTATTAGAAGAAAAAGGAGGTGACATAAAAGTCACCAAAGTCTTGAGAGTCGTTCTTAGTCGTCATATCAATAACAATAACATTAATAATAATAATAATACTAATAGTACTAAATTTGCTTATATGCAAGCGCTTAATTAAGGTAACAGTTTCTTGCTTATATCTCGAAAACTTACATTTTTGTTCAGTAACTGTAACAGTTTTTACTTTGGTTTTTTGCTTATATCTCGAAAACAATTACTCCTATCAATTTTTATCTTTCTTTCAAAATTAAAGCTGATAAAATTTCCTACAAAATAATTATTTGCATTTCTTTTGTAAGACCAACCATAAGCGAGTTATAGAGTTGGATATAAATAATCTTTAACAAAAATTTGCTTTAAAATAAAATGTTTGAAAAACCGAAATTAAACTAAATTAATTGAGTCTAACACTTTAGTAGAGGAAAAAGGAGGAGACGTAAAAGTCACCAAAGTCTTCAGAGTCGTTTTTAATCGTCATATTAATAACAATAACATTAATAATAATAATACTAATAATACTAAATTTGCTTATATGCAAACGCTTAATTAAGGTAACAGTTTTTTGGTTTCTTGATTATATCTCGAAAACAGTTACTCCTATCAATTTTTATCTTTTTACTAAAATTAAAGCTGATAAAATTTCCTACAAAATAGTTATTTGCATTTTTTATGTAGGACTAACCATAAGCGAGATATAAGTTTGAAAATAATTAATATTTAAAAAAAAAGTGCTTTAACAGAAAATGTCTTGTGATTTAAAATACACTTAATTTATTGGGTCCAATACTTTATTAGAAGAAAAAATAGGTGACATAAAAGTCACTGACGTCTTTAGAGTCGTTTTTAAATGCTGCATTTTTGTCTTCGTCTCAAACATTGAAAACTGAGTTACATTTTTGTTCAGTAACAGTTACAGTTTTCTTATTGGTTTTTTGCTTATATCTCGAAAACAGTTACTCCTATAAAATTTTATCTTTCTTTCAAAATTAAAGCTGATAAAATTTCCTACAAAATAGTTATTTGCATTTTTCTTGTAGGACCAACCATAAGCGAGTTATAGAGTTGGGTATAAATAATATTTAACAAAAACTTGCTTTAAAATAAAATGTTTGAAAAACTAAAATTAAACTAAATTAATTGTGTCTAACACTTTAGTAAAGGAAAAAGGAGAAGACATAAAGGTCACTAAAGGTTTCAGAGTCGTTTTTAGTCGTCATATTAATAACAATAACATTAATAATAATAATACTAATAGTACTAAATTTGCTTATATGCAAGCGCTTTATTAAGGTAACAGTTTTTTGGTTTCTTGCTTATATCTCGTAAACAGTTACTTCTATCAATTTTTATCTGTTTACTAAAACTAAAGCTGATAAAATTTCCTACAAAACAGTTATTTGCATTTTTCATGTAAGACTAACCATAAGCGAGATATAAGTTTAAAAGTTATTAGTATTTAAAAAAAAAGTGCTTTAACAGAAAATGTCTTATGATTTAAAATACACTTAATTTATTGGGTCCAATACTTTATTAGAAGAAAAAGGAGGTGACATAAAAGTCGCTGAAGTCTTCAGAGTCGTTTTTAAATGCTGCATTTTCGTCTTCGTCTCAAACATTGAAAACTGAATTACATTTTTGTTCAGTAACTGTAACAGTTTTTACTTTGGTTTTTTGCTTATATCTCGAAAACAATTACTCCTATCAATTTTTATCTTTCTTTCAAAATTAAAGCTGATAAAATTTCCTACAAAATAGTTATTTGCATTTTCCATGTTGGACTAACCATAAGCGAGATATAAGTTTGAAAATAATTAATATTTAAAAAAAAAGTGCTTTAACAGAAAATGTCTTGTGATTTAAAATACACTTAATTTAATGGGTCCAATACTTTATTAGAAGAAAAAGGAGGTGACATAAAAGTCACTGAAGTCTTCAGAGTCGTTTTTAAATGCTGCATTTTCGTCTTCGTCTCAAACATTGAAAACTGAATTACATTTTTGTTCAGTAACTGTAACAGTTTTTACTTTGGTTTTTTGCTTATATCTCGAAAACAATTACTCCTATCAATTTTTGTCTTTCTTTCAAAATCAAAGCTGATAAAATTTCCTACAAAATAGTTATTGGCATTTTTTTTGTAGGACCAACCATAAGCGAGTTATAGAGTTGGATATAAATAATCTTTAACAAAAATTTGCTTTAAAATAAAATGTTTGAAAAACCGAAATTAAACTAAATTAATTAAGACTAACACTTTAGTTGAGGAAAAAGGAGAAGACATAAAAGTCACCAAAGTTTTGAGAGTCGTTTTTAGTCGTCATATTAATAACAATAACATTAATAATAATAATACTAATAGCACTAAATTTGCTTATATGCAAGCGCTTTATTAAGGTAACAGTTTTTTGGTAAATTGCTTTTATCTAAAGTAATATATAATTTGCAGTTTTCAGCCAGAATAAGACGTTTTTAATCTTTTTAATGTAAGTTTTCGTGTTCAAGACAAAAGATCGTCTAAAATAAGCAGTTTTTGTCCAGACTGAAACGTAATTCGAATTTCTGTGCCTGAATAAGGGGTTTTCAGTTTCTTTGATGTAAGGTTTCTTGTTTGTAACAATAAATTAACAAAAATATTTGGTTTTTATCCAAACTGTGGCATGAATCAGCTTTAAGACTATAACGCAAATCTTTTGTTTTGTGCTAAAATAAGACGTTTTTAGTCAGTTTGATATAAGTTTTCTTGTTCAAAGCAAAATATTGTCGAAAATCAACCGTTTTTGTCTAAACTGATACAAAATTCGGTGGTTTGTGTCCGAATACAAAGTTTTCAGATTCTTTAATGTTAGGTTTGCTGCTTCTAACAAAGAATCAACAAAAATATTTTGTTTTAATACAAACTGCAATATAAAATGTCTTCATAGGACAAAACATGATGTTTGGCATCTGTTTAATAAAAATTTACTCGTTTGGAAGCATAGAATCATTCCAAATAAGCTATTCTCGTCGAAACTATAATGTAATTAGTGTTTTGTGCTAGAATACAGCGTTTTTGTTAGATTTATTAACAATTTTGTCTATTTTAAGCATTGAAACGAATAGGATTAGCTGCCTTTATCTAAAGTGATACATAAATTGCTCTTTTATGCCAGATAATACGTTTTTAGTCTGTTCGATGTAAGTTTTCTTGTTCAAAGCAAAAGATCGTCTAAAATAAGCCGTTTTTGTTTGAACTGATGAACAATTCAGACTGAGAGTTAACAAAAATAATTTATTTTAATCCAAACTGATACTTTTTGACCCTATAAGAGTCCTATAAGAGTCCGAGATACGCCGTTCTCGTCAAGTCTATAACGTAATTCGTTTTTTTGTGTCAGAATACGACGTTTTCTGTCTGTTTAATATAAGTTTTTAATAATAATAATAATAATAATAATAACAATAATAATAATAATAATAATAATAATAATAATAATAATAATAATAATAATAATAATAATAATAATAATAAAAATAATAATAATAGTAATAAAAGTAAGCTTAGTTTTCTAAGCAAAAATGAAGCTTATTTTGTGTGTTATGAGTGTTTTCTCATTTCTATGCAAGAGATCATCTGTGATCTGTGTTTTTAGGCAAGAAATTGAATAAAATTAATAACTCGCTTTAAAACTGATATAAAAACATTTACTATACAAAAGTTAATAATAATAATAATAATAATAATAATAATAATAATAATAATAATAATAATAATAATAATAATAATAATAATAATAATAATAATAACAATAATAATAATAAAAATAATAATAATAATAATAATAATAATAATAATAATAATAATAATAATAATAATAACAATAATAATAATAATAATAATAAAAATAATAATAATAGTAATAAAAGTAAGCTTAGTTTTCTAAGCCAAAATGAAGCTTATTTTGTGTGTTATATGAGTGTTTTCTCATTTCTATGCAAGAAATCATCTGTGATCTGTGTTTTTAGGCAAAAATTGTCTAAAATTAATAACTCATTTTAAAACTGGTATAAAAACATTTACTATACAAAAGTTAATAATAATAATAATAATAATAATAATAATAATAATAATAGTAATAGTAACAAAAGTAATAATAATAATAATACTTTTAATAAGGAAAAATGGAGCTTATTTTGTGTGTTACATGAGCGTTTTCTCATTTCTATGCAAAAGATCATGTGTGATGTGTGTTTTTAGGCAATCTAAGCCATTTTATAGTTTTTAATATTTAACAAAAATTTGCTTTAAAATAAAATGTTTGAAAAACTGAAATTAAACTAAATTAATTGTGTCTAACACTTTAGTAGAGGAAAAAGGAGGAGACATAAAAGTCACTAAAGTCTTCAGAGTTGTCTTTAGTCGTCATATTAATAACAATAACATTTATAATAACGATACTAGTAGTACTAAATTTGCTTATTAAACTAAATTAATTGTGTCTAACACTTTAGTATAGAAAAAAGGAGAAGACATAAAAGTCACCAAAGTCTTCAGAGTCGTTTTTAGTCGTCATATTAATAACAATAACATTAATAATAATAATACTAATAGTACTAAATTTGCTTATATGCAAGCACTTTATTAAGGTAACAGTTTTTTGGTTTCTTGCTTATATCTCGAAAACAGTTACTCCTATCAATTTTTATCTTTTTACTAAAATTAAAGCTGATAAAATTTCTTACAAAATAGTTATTTGCATTTTTCTTGTAGGACCAACCATAAGCGAGTTATAGAGTTGGATATAAATAATATTTAACAATAACTTGCTTTAAAATAAAATGTTTGAAAAACTAAAATTAAACTAAATTAATTGTGTCTAACACTTTAGTAGAGGAAAAAGGAGAAGATATAAAGGTCACTAAAGGTTTCAGAGTCGTCTTTAGTCGTCATATTAATAACAATGACATTAATAATAATACTAATAGTACTAAATTTGCTTACATGCAAACGCTTAATTAAGGTAACAGTTTTTTGGTTTCTTGCTTATATCTGGAAAACAGTTACTTATATCAATTTTTATCTTTTTACTAAAATTAAAGCTGATAAAATTTTCTACAAAATAGTTATTAGCATTTTTCATGTAAGACTAAGCATAAGCGAGATATAAGTTTAAAAATTATTAATATTTAAAAAAAAAGTGCTTTAACAGAAAATGTCTTGTGATTTAAAATACACTTAATTTATTGGGTCCAATACTATATTAGAAGAAAAAGGAGGTGACATAAAAGTCGCTGAAGTCTTCAGAGTCGTTTTTAAATGCTGCATTTTCGTCTTCGTCTCAAACATTGAAAACTGAATTACATTTTTGTTCAGTAACTGTAACAGTTTTTACTTTGGTTTTTTACTTATATCTCGAAAACAATTACTCCTATCAATTTTTATCTTTCTTTCAAAATTAAAGCTGATAAAATTTCCTACAAAATAGTTATTTGCATTTCTTTTGTAAGACCAACCATAAGCGAGTTATAGAGTTGGATATAAATAATCTTTAACAAAAATTTGCTTTAAAATATAATGTTTGAAAAACCGAAATTAAACTAAATTAATTGAGTCTAACACTTTAGTATAGGAAAAAGGAGAAGACATAAAAGTCACCAAAGTCTTCAGAGTCGTTTTTAGTCGTCATATTAATAACAATAACATTAATAATAATAATAACGCTGCATTTTCGTCTTCGTCTCAAACATTGAAAACTGAATTACATTTTTGTTTAGTAACAGTTACAGTTTTCTTATTGGTTTTTTGCTTATATCTCGAAAACAGTTACTCCTATCAATTTTTATTTTTCTTTTAAAATTAAAGCTGATAAAATTTCCCACAAAATAGTTATTTGCATTTTTCTTGTAGGACCAACCATAAGCGAGTTATAGAGTTGGATATAAATAATATTTAACAAAAACTTGCTTTAAAATAAAATGTTTGAAAAACTAAAAAATAAAATTTCCTACAAAATAGTAATTTGCATTTTTCATGTAGGACTAACCATAAGCGAGATATAAGTTTAAAAATAATTAATATTTAAAAAAAAGTGCTTTAACAGAAAATGTCTTGTGATTTAAAATACACTTAATTTATTGGGTCCAATACTTTATTAGAAGAAAAAGGAGGTGACATAAAAGTTACCAAAGTCTTGAGAGTCGTTCTTAGTCGTCATATCAATAACAATAACATTAATAATAATAATACTAATAGTACTAAATTTGCTTATATGCAAGCGCTTAATTAAGGTAACAGTTTCTTGCTTATATCTCGAAAACTTACATTTTTGTTCAGTAACTGTAACAGTTTTTACTTTGGTTTTTTGCTTATATCTCGAAAACAATTACTCCTATCAATTTTTATCTTTCTTCCAAAATTAAAGCTGATAAAATTTCCTACAAAATAGTTATTTGCATTTCTTTTGTAAGACCAACCATAAGCGAGTTATAGAGTTGGATATAAATCTTTAACAAAAATTTGCTTTAAAATATAATGTTTGAAAAACCGAAATTAAACTAAATTAATTGAGTCTAACACTTTAGTATAGGAAAAAGGAGAAGACATAAAAGTCACCAAAGACTTCAGAGTCGTTTTTAGTCGTCATATTAATAACAATAACATTAGTAATAATAATAATGCTGCATTTTCGTCTTCGTCTCAAACATTGAAAACTGAATTACATTTTTGTTCAGTAACAGTTACAGTTTTCTTATTGGTTTTTTGCTTATATCTCGAAAACAGTTACACCTATCAAATTTTATTTTTCTTTCAAAATTAAAGCTGATAAAATTTCCAACAAAGTAATTATTTGCATTTTTCTTGTAGGACCAAGCATAAGCAAGTTATAGAGATGAATATAAATAATATCTAACAAAAATTTGCTTTAAAATAAAATGTTTGAAAAACTGAAATTAAACTAAATTAATTGTGTCTAACACTTTAGTGGAGGAAAAAGGAGAAGACATAAAAGTCTCTAAAGGTTTCAGAATCGTCTTTAGTCGTCATATTAATAACAATAACATTAATAAACTAATAGTACTAAATTTGCTTATATGCAAACGCTGCATTAAGGTAATAGTTTTTTGGTTTCTTGCTTATATCTCGAAAACAGTTACTCCTATCAAGTTTTACCTTTTCCCCAAAATTAAAGATGATAAAATTTCCTGCAAAATAGTTATTTGCATTTTTCATGTAGAACAAACCATAAGCGAGATATAAGTTTGAAAATAATTAATAATTAAAAAAAAATGTGTTTTAACAGAAAATGTCTTGTGATTTAAAATACACTTAATTTATTGGGTCCAATACTTAATTAGAAGAAAAAGGAGGTGCAAATAACTATTTTGTTGGAAATTTTATTAGCTTTAATTGTGAAAGAAAGATAAAATTTGATAGGAGTAACTGTTTTCGAGATATAAGCAAAAAACCAATAAGAAAACTAACTGTAACTGAACAAAAATGTAATTCAGTTTTCAATGTTTGAGACGAAGACAAAAATGCAGCATTTAAAAACGACTCTGAAAACTTCAGTGACTTTTATGTCACCTCCTTTTTCTTCTAATAAAGTATTGGACCCAATAATTTAAGTGAATTATAAATCACAAGACATTTTCTGTTAAAACACTTTTTTTTAATTATTAATTACTTTCAAACTTATATCTCGCTTATGGTTAGTTCTACATGAAAAATGCAAATAACTATTTTGTAGGAAATTTTATCACCTTTAATTTTGGTGAAAAAGTAAAAATTGATAGGAGTAACTGTTTTCGAGATATAAGCAAAAAACAAAAAAACTGTTACCTTAATTAAGCGCTTGCATATAAGCAAATTTAGTACTACTAGTATTGTTATTATAAATGTTATTGTTATTAATATGACGACTAAAGACAACTCTAAGACTTTAGTGACTTTTATGTCTCCTCCTTTTTCCTCTACTAAAGTGTTAGACACAATTAATTTAGTTTAATTTCAGTTTTTCAAACATTTTACTTTAAAGCAAATTTTTGTTAAATATTAAAAACTATAAAATGGCTTAGATTGCCTAAAAACACACATCACACATGATCTTTTGCATAGAAATGAGAAAACGCTCATATAACACAAAATAAGCTTCATTTTTGCTTAGAAAACTAAGCTTACTTTTATTACTACTATTATTATTATATTTATTATTATTATATTTATTATTATTATTATTATTACTATTATTATTATTATTATTAATATTATTATTATTAAAAACCGATTATAACTTTTGTATTGTAAATGTTTTTATACCAGTTTTAAAATGAGTTATATTAATTTAGACAATTTCTTGCGTAAAAACACAGATCACAGATGATCTCTTGCATAGAAATGAGAAAACGCTCAGATAACACAAAATAAGCATCATTTTTGCTTAGAAAAACTAAGCTTTAATTTAGAAAGAAATTCATTATTATAAGTATTATTATCATTATTATTATTATTATTATTATTATTATTATTATTATTATTATTATTATTTATTACTATTATTATTATTATTATTATTATTATTAACTTTTGTATAGTAAATGTTTTTATACCAGTTTTAAAATGAGTTATTAATTTTAGACAATTTCTTGCCAAAAAACACAGATCACAGATGATTTCTTGCATAGAAATGAGAAAACGCTCATATAACACAAAAAGAGCTTCATGTTTGCTTAGAAAACTAAGCTTACTTTTATTACTATTATTAGTATTATTATTTTTATTATTATTATTATTATTATTATTATTATTATTATTATTATTATTATTATTATTATTATTATTATTATTATTAATATTATTATTATTATTATTATAATTATTATTGTTATTATTATTATTATTATTAAAAACTTATATTAAACAGACAGAAAACGTCGTATTCTGACACAAAAAAACGAATTACGTTATAGACTTGACGAGAACGGCGTATCTCGGACTCTTATAGGACTCTTATAGGGTCAAAAAGTATCAGTTTAGATTAAAATAAATTATTTTTGTTGACTCTCAGTCTGAATTGTTCATCAGTTCAAACAAAAACGGCTTATTTTAGACGATCTTTTGCTTTGAACAAGAAAACTTACATCGAACAGACTAAAAACGTATTAATCTGGCATAAAAGAGCAATTTATGTATCACTTTAGATAAAGGCAGTAATCCTATTCGTTTCATTGCTTAAAATAGACAAATTTGTTAATAAATCTAACAAAAACGCTGTATTCTAGCACAAAATACTAATTACATTATAGTTTCGACGAGAATAGCTTATTTGGAATGATTCTATGCTTCCAAACGAGTAAATTTTTATTAAACAGATGCCAAACATCATGTTTTGTCCTATAAAGACATTTTATATTGCAGTTTGTATTAAAACAAAATATTTTCGTTGATTCTTTGTTAGAAGCAGCAAACCTAACATTAAAGAATCTGAAAACTTTGTATTCGGACACAAACCACCGAATTTTGTATCAGTTTAGACAAAAACGGTTGATTTTCGACAATATTTTGCTTTGAACAAGAAAATTTATATCAAACTGACTAAAAACGTCTTATTTTAGCACAAAACAAAAGATTTGCGTTATAGTCTTGAAGCTGATTCATGACACAGTTTGGATAAAAACCAATTATTTTTGTTAATTCATTGTTACAAACAAGAAACCTTACATCAAAGAAACTGAAAACCCCTTATTCAGGCACAGAAATTCGAATTACGTTTCAGTCTGGACAAAAGCTGCTTATTTTAGACGATCCTTTGTTTTGAACACGAAAACTTACATTAAAAAGATTAAAAACGTCTTATTCTGGCTGAAAACTGCAAATTATATATTACTATAGATAAAAGCAATTTATCCTGATTACTCCTTTACTTAGAATAGAGTAAACTTGTATAAAATTTAATGAAAACTTTAAATTTAGTCTCAAAGAAATAATTTACGTTATAGTTTTGACCAGCACTGTTTATTTCAAACGAATTTATGATTCGAAACTAATGAACTTTTATGGGGCAGATGCAAAACCACATATTACCATATAAAGCGTTGTTTTAAAGCAAAGTATTACCTTTTGCAACAAGAAATTTCACGTCAAAGAAACTGAAAACTTCGTATCCATGCATAAATAACGAATTACGTATCAGTTTAGGCAAATACAGCTTATTTTAAACGATTCATTGCTATAAACAAGAAAAATTTTATCAAGCATATTGAAAACGTCTTATTCTCGAAAATAAGAGCAAATTATGTATCAGTTTTGACAAAAGCGGATTACTCTGTTTGATTCTATGCTTAGAGTAGAGTAAACTACTATAAAACGTAATGAAAACTCTATATTCAAGCTCAAAAGAACAAATTACGTTATAGTTTTGGCAAAAAAAAAATATTTCGGACGATTACATACTTCGAAGTAAGCAAACTTTAATTGAACAAGTGCAAAAGCTAATACTTTGCTTTAAAATAACGATTTATGTGGTAATATGGTATTTTGCATCTGTCCTATAAAAGTTTACTCGTTTCGCTCCATTGAATCATTCGAAATAAATTATTTTGACACAACAACAACGAAAATAATTTGTTTTTGTTTAAACTGTAACATAAGTCGCTTTTATAAAACGAACTAAGACTTTTGGCATCTGTTTATTGAAAGTTTTCTCGTTTGGGGGCATAAAATCGTTTGAAATTAACAGTTCTGGTCAAAACTATAACGTAAATTATTTCTTTGTATCACTTTAAAGATTTGCGTTATAGTCTTGACGAGAACTGTTAATTTCAAACGATTCTATGCTTTGAAACCAGTATACTTTCACTGAACAGAGGCAAAACGTCTGATTTCGCCTTTAAAAAACGATTTATGTCACAGTTTGGATTAAAACCAATGATTTTCGTTTATTCATTGTTACAAACAAGAAACCTTACATCAAAGAAACTGAAAACCTCTTATTCAGGCCCAGAAAATCAAATTACGTTTCAGTCTAGACACAAATTGCTTATTTTAGACGATTCTTTCTTTTGAACACGAAAACTTACATTAAAAAGATTAAAAACGTCTTATTCTGGCTCAAAACTGCAAATTATGTATTACTTTGGATAAAAGCAGTTTATCCTGATTACTCCTTTGCTTAGAATAGAGCAAACTTGTATAAAACTTAATGAAAACTTTAAATTTCGTCTCAAAGAAATAATTTACGTTATAGTTTTGACCAGAACTGTTAATTTCAAACGATTTTATGCCCCCAAACGAAAAAACTTTCACTAAACAAATGCCAAACGTCTTAGTTCGTTTTATAAAAGCGACTTATGTAACAGTTGATAAAATTTCCAACAAAGTAATTATTTGCATTTTTCTTGTAGGACCAAGCATAAGCAAGTTATAGAGATGAATATAAATAATATCTAACAAAAATTTGCTTTAAAATAAAATGTTTGAAAAACTGAAATTAAACTAAATTAATTGTGTCTAACACTTTAGTGGAGGAAAAAGGAGAAGACATAAAAGTCTCTAAAGGTTTCAGAATCGTCTTTAGTCGTCATATTAATAACAATAACATTAATAAACTAATAGTACTAAATTTGCTTATATGCAAACGCTGCATTAAGGTAATAGTTTTTTGGTTTCTTGCTTATATCTCGAAAACAGTTACTCCTATCAAGTTTTACCTTTTCCCCAAAATTAAAGATGATAAAATTTCCTGCAAAATAGTTATTTGCATTTTTCATGTAGAACAAACCATAAGCGAGATATAAGTTTGAAAATAATTAATAATTAAAAAAAAATGTGTTTTAACAGAAAATGTCTTGTGATTTAAAATACACTTAATTTATTGGGTCCAATACTTAATTAGAAGAAAAAGGAGGTGCAAATAACTATTTTGTTGGAAATTTTATTAGCTTTAATTGTGAAAGAAAGATAAAATTTGATAGGAGTAACTGTTTTCGAGATATAAGCAAAAAACCAATAAGAAAACTAACTGTAACTGAACAAAAATGTAATTCAGTTATCAATGTTTGAGACGAAGACAAAAATGCAGCATTTAAAAACGACTCTGAAAACTTCAGTGACTTTTATGTCACCTCCTTTTTCTTCTAATAAAGTATTGGACCCAATAATTTAAGTGAATTATAAATCACAAGACATTTTCTGTTAAAACACTTTTTTTTAATTATTAATTACTTTCAAACTTATATCTCGCTTAAATTTAGTCTCAAAGAAATAATTTACGTTATAGTTTTGACCAGCACTGTTTATTTCAAACGAATTTATGATTCGAAACTAATGAACTTTTATGGGGCAGATGCAAAACCACATATTACCATATAAAGCGTTGTTTTAAAGCAAAGTATTACCTTTTGCAACAAGAAATTTCACGTCAAAGAAACTGAAAACTTCGTATCCATGCATAAATAACGAATTACGTATCAGTTTAGGCAAATACAGCTTATTTTAAACGATTCATTGCTATAAACAAGAAAAATTTTATCAAGCATATTGAAAACGTCTTTTTCTCGAAAATAAGAGCAAATTATGTATCAGTTTTGACAAAAGCGGATTACTCTGTTTGATTCTATGCTTAGAGTAGAGTAAACTACTATAAAACGTAATGAAAACTCTATATTCAAGCTCAAAAGAACAAATTACGTTATAGTTTTGGCAAAAAAAAAATATTTCGGACGATTACATACTTCGAAGTAAGCAAACTTTAATTGAACAAGTGCAAAAGCTAATACTTTGCTTTAAAATAACGATTTATGTGGTAATATAGTATTTTGCATCTGTCCTATAAAAGTTTACTCGTTTCGCTCCATTGAATCATTCGAAATAAATTATTTTGACACAACAACAACGAAAATAATTTGTTTTTGTTTAAACTGTAACATAAGTCGCTTTTATAAAACGAACTAAGACTTTTGGCATCTGTTTATTGAAAGTTTTCTCGTTTGGGGGCATAAAATCGTTTGAAATTAACAGTTCTGGTCAAAACTATAACGTAAATTATTTCTTTGTATCACTTTAAAGATTTGCGTTATAGTCTTGACGAGAACTGTTAATTTCAAACGATTCTATGCTTTGAAACCAGTATACTTTCACTGAACAGAGGCAAAACGTCTGATTTCGCCTTTAAAAAACGATTTATGTCACAGTTTGGATTAAAACCAATGATTTTCGTTTATTCATTGTTACAAACAAGAAACCTTACATCAAAGAAACTGAAAACCTCTTATTCAGGCCCAGAAAATCAAATTACGTTTCAGTCTAGACACAAATTGCTTATTTTAGACGATTCTTTCTTTTGAACACGAAAACTTACATTAAAAAGATTAAAAACGTCTTATTCTGGCTCAAAACTGCAAATTATGTATTACTTTGGATAAAAGCAGTTTATCCTGATTACTCCTTTGCTTAGAATAGAGCAAACTTGTATAAAACTTAATGAAAACTTTAAATTTCGTCTCAAAGAAATAATTTACGTTATAGTTTTGACCAGAACTGTTAATTTCAAACGATTTTATGCCCCCAAACGAAAAAACTTTCACTAAACAAATGCCAAACGTCTTAGTTCGTTTTATAAAAGCGACTTATGTAACAGTTTAAACAAAAACAAATTATTTTCGTTGTTGTTGTGTCAAAATAATTTATTTCGAATGATTCAATGGAGCGAAACGAGTAAACTTTTATAGGACAGATGCAAAATACCATATTACCACATAAATCGTTATTTTAAAGCAAAGTATTAGCTTTTGCACTTGTTCAATTAAAGTTTGCTTACTTCGAAGTATGTAATCGTCCGAAATATTTTTTTTTGCCAAAACTATAACGTAATTTGTTCTTTTGAGCTTGAATATAGAGTTTTCATTACGTTTTATAGTAGTTTACTCTACTCTAAGCATAGAATCAAACAGAGTAATCCGCTTTTGTCAAAACTGATACATAATTTGCTCTTATTTTCGAGAATAAGACGTTTTCAATATGCTTGATAAAATTTTTCTTGTTTATAGCAATGAATCGTTTAAAATAAGCTGTATTTGCCTAAACTGATACGTAATTGGTTATTTATGCATGGATACGAAGTTTTCAGTTTCTTTGACGTGAAATTTCTTGTTGCAAAAGGTAATACTTTGCTTTAAAACAACGCTTTATATGGTAATATGTGGTTTTGCATCTGCCCCATAAAAGTTCATTAGTTTCGAATCATAAATTCGTTTGAAATAAACAGTGCTGGTCAAAACTATAACGTAAATTATTTCTTTGAGACTAAATTTAAAGTTTTCATTAAATTTTATACAAGTTTACTCTATTCTAAGTAAAGGAGTAATCAGGATAAATTGCTTTTATCTAGAGTAATATATAATTTGCAGTTTTCAGCCAGAATAAGACGTTTTTAATCTATTTAATGTAAGTTTTCGTGTTCAAAACAAAGGATCGTCTAAAATAAGCAGCTTTTGTCCAGACTGAAACGTAATTCGAATTTCTGTGCCTGAATAAGGGGTTTTCAGTTTCTTTGATGTAAGGTTTCTTGTTTGTAACAATGAATTAACAAAAATAATTGGTTTTTATCCAAACTGTGTCATGAATCAGCTTCAAGACTATAACGCAAATCTTTTGTTTTGTGCTAAAATAAGACGTTTTTAGTCAGTTTGATATAAATTTTCTTGTTCAAAGCAAAATATTGTCGAAAATCAACCGTTTTTGTCTAAACTGATACAAAATTCGGTGGTTTGTGTCCGAATACAAAGTTTTCAGAATCTTTAATGTTAGGTTTGCTGCTTCTAACAAAGAATCAACGAAAATATTTTGTTTTAATACAAACTGCAATATAAAATGTCTTTATAGGACAAAACATGATGTTTGGCATCTGTTTAATAAAAATTTACTCGTTTGGAAGCATAGAATCATTCCAAATAAGCTATTCTCGTCGAAACTATAATGTAATTAGTATTTTGTGCTAGAATACAGCGTTTTTGTTAGATTTATTAACAATTTTGTCTATTTTAAGCAATGAAACGAATAGGATTAGCTGCCTTTATCTAAAGTGATACATAAATTGCTCTTTTATGCCAGATTAATACGTTTTTAGTCTGTTCGATGTAAGTTTTCTTGTTCAAAGCAAAAGATCGTCTAAAATAAGCCGTTTTTGTTTGAACTGATGAACAATTCAGACTGAGAGTCAACAAAAATAATTTATTTTAATCCAAACTGATACTTTTTGACCCTATAAGAGTCCTATAAGAGTCCGAGATACGCCGTTCTCGTCAAGTCTATAACGTAATTCGTTTTTTTGTGTCAGAATACGTTTTCTGTCTGTTTAATATAAGTTTTTAATAATAATAATAATAATAACAATAATAATAATAATAATAATAATAATAATAATAATAATAATAATAATAATAATAATAATAATAAAAATAATAATAATAATAATAGTAATAATAATAATAATAATAATAATAATAAAAATAATAATAGTAATAAAAGTAGGCTTAGTTTTCTAAGCAAACATGAAGCTCTTTTTGTGTTATATGAGCGTTTTCTCATTTCTATGCAAGAGATCATCTGCGATCTGTGTTTTTAGGCAAGAAATTGTCTAAATTAATATAACTCATTTTAAAACTGGTACAAAAACATTTACTATACAAAAGTTATAATCGGTTTTTAATAATAATAATATTAATAATAATAATAATAATAGTAATAATAATAATAATAATAATAATAAATATAATAATAATAGTAGTAATAAAAGTAAGCTTAGTTTTCTAAGCAAAAATGAAGCTTATTTTGTGTTATATGAGCGTTTTCTCATTTCTATGCAAAAGATCATGTGTGATCTGTGTTTTTAGGCAATCTAAGCCATTTTATAGTTTTTAGGCAAGAAATTGGCTAAAATTAATCACTCATTTTAAAACTGGTATAAAAGCAATACTATACAAAAGTTATAATCGGTTTTTAATAATAATAATAATAATAATAATAATAATAATAACAATAATAATAATAATAATAATAATAATAATAATAATAATAATAATAATAACAATAATAATAATAATAATAATTAAAATAATAATAATAGTAATAAAAGTAAGCTTAGTTTTCTAAGCAAAAATAAAGCTTATTTTGTGTGTTATATGAGTGTTTTTAGGCAAGAAATTGTCTAAAATTAATAACTCATTTTAAAACTGGTATAAAAACATTTACTATACAAAAGTTATAATCGGTTTTTAATAATAATAATAATAATAATAATAATAATAATAATAATAATAATAATAATAATAATAATAATAATAATAATAATAATAATAATAATAATAATAGTAATAATAATAATAATAATAATAATAATAATAATAAAAATAATAATAATAGTAGTAATAAAAGTAAGCTTAGTTTTCTAAGCAAAAATGAAGCTTATTTTGTGTTATATGAGCGTTTTCTCATTTCTATGCAAAAGATCATGTGTGATGTGTGTTTTTAGGCAATCTAAGCCATTTTATAGTTTTTAATATTTAACAAAAATTTGCTTTAAAATAAAATGTTTGAAAAACTGAAATTAAACTAAATTAATTGTGTCTAACACTTTAGTAGAGGAAAAAGGAGGAGACATAAAAGTCACTAAGGTCTTAGAGTTGTCTTTAGTCGTCTTATTAATAACAATAACATTTATAATAACATTACTAGTAGTACTAAATTTGCTTATATGCAAGCGCTTAATTAAAGTAACAGTTTTTTTGTTTTTTGCTTATATCTCGAAAACAGTTACTCCTATCAATTTTTACTTTTTCACCAAAATTAAAGGTGATAAAATTTCCTACAAAATAGTTATTTGCATTTTTCATGTAGAACTAACCATAAGCGAGATATAAGTTTGAAAGTAATTAATAATTAAAAAAAAGTGTTTTACAGAAAATGTCTTGTGATTTATAATACACTTAATTTATTGGGTCCAATACTTTATTAGAAGAAAAAGGAGGTGATATAAAAGTCACTGAAGTTTTCAGAGTCGTTTTTAAATGCTGCATTTTTGTCTTCGTCTCAAACATTGAAAACTGAATTACATTTTTGTTCAGTAACAGTTACAGTTTTCTTATTGGTTTTTTGCTTATATCTCGAAAACAGTTACTCCTATCAAATTTTATCTTTCTTTCACAATTAAAGCTAATAAAATTTCCAACAAAATAGTTATTTGCACCTCCTTTTTCTTCTAATTAAGTATTAATAAATTAAGTGTATTTTAAATCACAAGACATTTTCTGTTAAAACACATTTTTTTTTTAATTATTAATTATTTTCAAACTTATATCTCGCTTATGGTTTGTTCTACATGAAAAATGCAAATAACTATTTTGCAGGAAATTTTATCATCTTTAATTTTGGTGAAAAGTTAAAAATTGATAGGAGTTAAAGATTATTTATATCCAACTCTATAACTCGCTTATGGTTGGTCCTACAAAAAAATGCAAATAACTATTTTGTAGGAAATTTTATCAGCTTTAATTTTGAAAAAAAGATAAAAATTGATGGAAGTAACTGTTTTCGAGATATAAGCAAGAGACCAATAAGAAAACTGTAACTGTTACTGAACAAAAATGTAATTCAGTTTTCAATGTTTGAGACGAAGACGAAAATGCAGCATTATTATTATTATTAATGTTATTGTTATTAATATGACGACTAAAAACGACTCTGAAGTCTTTGGTGACTTTTATGTCTTCTCCTTTTTCCTATACTAAAGTGTTAGACTCAATTAATTTAGTTTAATTTCGGTTTTTCAAACATTATATTTTAAAGCAAATTTTTGTTAAAGATTATTTCTATCCAACTCTATAACTCGCTTATGGTTGGTCCTACAAAAAAAATGCCAATAACTATTTTGTAGGAAATTTTATCGGCTTTAATTTTGAAAGAAAGATAAAAATTGATAGGAGTAATTGTTTTCGAGATATAAGCAAAAAACCAAAGTAAAAACTGTTACAGTTACTGAACAAAAATGTAAGTTTTCGAGATATAAGCAAGAAACTGTTACCTTAATTAAGCGCTTGCATATAAGCAAATTTAGTACTATTAGTATTATTATTATTAATGTTATTGTTATTGATATGACGACTAAGAACGACTCTCAAGACTTTGGTGACTTTTATGTCACCTCCTTATTCTTCTAATAAAGTATTGGACCCAATAAATTAAGTGTACTTTAAATCACAAGACATTTTCTGTTAAAGCACTTTTTTTTTAAATATTAATTATTTTTAAACTTATATCTCGCTTATGGTTAGTCCTACATGAAAAATGCAAATAACTATTTTGTAGGAAATTTTATCAGCTTTAATTTTGAAAGAAAGATAAAAATTGATAGGAATAATTGTTTTCGAGATATAAGCAAAAAACCAAAGTGAAAACTGTTACAGTAACTAAACAAAAATGTAATTCAGTTTTTAATGTTTGAGACGAAGACGAAAATGCAGCATTTAAAAACGACTCTAAAGACTTCTGTGACTTTTAAGTCACCTCCTTTTTCTTCTAATAATGTATTGGACCCAAAAAATTAAGTGTATTTTAAATCACAAGACATTTTCTGTTAAAGCACTTTTTTTTTAAATATTGATTATTTTCAAACTTATATCTCGCTTATGGTTAGTCCTACATGAAAAATGCAAATAACTATTTTGTAGGAAATTTTATCAGCTTTAATTTTGAAAGAAAGATAAAAATTAATAGGAGTAACTGTTTTCGAGATATAAGCAAAAAACCAATAAGAAAACTGTAACTGTTACTGAACAAAAATGTAATTCAGTTTTCAATGTTTGAGACGAAGACGAAAATGCAGCATTATTATTATTATTAATGTTATTGTTATTAATATGACGACTAAAAACGACTCTGAAGTCTTTGGTGACTTTTATGTCTTCTCCTTTTTCCTATACTAAAGTGTTAGACTCAATTAATTTAGTTTAATTTCGGTTTTTCAAACATTATATTTTAAAGCAAATTTTTGTTAAAGATTATTTATATCCAACTCTATAACTCGCTTATGGTTGGTCTTACAAAAGAAATGCAAATAACTATTTTGTAGGAAATTTTATCAGCTTTAATTTTGAAAGAAAGATAAAAATTGATAGGAGTAATTGTTTTCGAGATATAAGCAAAAAACCAAAGTAAAAACTGTTACAGTTATTGAACAAAAATGTAAGTTTTCGAGATATAAGCAAGAAACTGTTACCTTAATTAAGCGCTTGCATATAAGCAAATTTAGTACTATTAGTATTATTATTATTAATGTTATTGTTATTGATATGACGACTAAGAACGACTCTCAAGACTTTGGTGACTTTTATGTCACCTCCTTTTTCTTCTAATAAAGTATTGGACCCAATAAATTAAGTGTATTTTAAATCACAAGACATTTTCTGTTAAAGCACTTTTTTTTTAAATATTAATTATTTTTAAACTTATATCTCGCTTATGGTTAGTCCTACATAAAAAATGCAAATTACTATTTTGTAGGAAATTTTATTTTTTAGTTTTTCAAACATTTTATTTTAAAGCAAGTTTTTGTTAAATATTATTTATATCCAACTCTATAACTCGCTTATGGTTGGTCCTACAAGAAAAATGTAAATAACTATTTTGTAGGAAATTTTATCAGCTTTAATTTTGAAAGAAAGATAAAAATTGATAGGAATAATTGTTTTCGAGATATAAGCAAAAAACCAAAGTGAAAACTGTTACAGTAACTAAACAAAAATGTAATTCAGTTTTCAATGTTTGAGACGAAGACGAAAATGCAGCATTTAAAAACGACTCTGAAGACTTCTGTGACTTTTAAGTCACCTCCTTTTTCTTCTAATAATGTATTGGACCCAATAAATTAAGTGTATTTTAAATCACAAGACATTTTCTGTTAAAGCACTTTTTTTTTAAATATTGATTATTTTCAAACTTATATCTCGCTTATGGTTAGTCCTACATGAAAAATGCAAATTACTATTTTGTAGGAAATTTTATCAGCTTTAATTTTGGTAAACAGATAAAAATTGATAGGAGTAACTGTTTTCGAGATATAAGCAAGAAACCAAAAAACTGTTACCTTAATAAAGCGCTTGCATATAAGCAAATTTAGTACTATTAGTATTATTATTATTAATGTTATTGTTATTAATATGACGACTAAAAACGACTCTGAAGACTTTGGTGACTTTTATGTCTTCTCCTTTTTCCTATACTAAAGTGTTAGTCTTAATTAATTTAGTTTAATTTCGGTTTTTCAAACATTTTATTTTAAAGCAAATTTTTGTTAAAGATTATTTATATCCAACTCTATAACTCGCTTATGGTTGGTCCTACAAAAAAAATGCCAATAACTATTTTGTAGGAAATTTTATCAGCTTTGATTTTGAAAGAAAGATAAAAATTGATAGGAGTAACTGTTTTCGAGATATAAGCAAAAAACCAATAAGAAAACTGTAACTGTTACTAAACAAAAATGTAATTCAGTATTCAATGTTTGAGACAAAGACGAAAATGCAGCATTTAAAATCGACTCTGAAGACTTCAGTGACTTTTATGTCACCTCCTTTTTCTTCTAATAAAGTATTGGACCCATTAAATTAAGTGTATTTTAAATCACAAGACATTTTCTGTTAAAGCACTTTTTTTTTAAATATTAATTATTTTCAAACTTATATCTCGCTTATGGTTAGTCCTACATGAAAAATGCAAATTACTATTTTGTAGGAAATTTTATCAGCTTTAATTTTAGTAAAAAGATAAAAATTGATAGGAGTAACAGTTTTCGAGATATAAGCAAGAAACCAAAAAACTGTTACCTTAATTAAGCGCTTGCATATAAGCAAATTTAGTACTAAAAACAACTCTGAAGACTTTGGTGATTTTTATGTCTTTTCCTTTTTCCTCTACTAAAGTGTTAGACCCAATTAATTTAGTTTAATATCGGTTTTTCAAACATTTTATTTTAAAGCAAATTTTTGTTAAAGATTATTTATATCCAACTCTATAACTCGCTTATGGTTGGTCCTACAAAAAAATGGAAATAACTATTTTGTAGGAAATTTTATCAGCTTTAATTTTGAAAAAAAGATAAAAATTGATACGAGTAACTGTTTTCGAGATATAAGCAAGAAACCAAAAAACTGTTACCTTAATAAAGAGCTTGCATATAAGCAAATTTAGTACTATTAGTATTATTATTATTAATGTTATTGTTATTAATATGACGACTAAGGACGACTCTGAAACATTTAGTGACTTTTATGTCTTCTCCTTTTTCCTATACTAAAGTGTTAGACCCAATTAATTTAGTTTAATTTCGGTTTTTCAAACATTTTATTTTAAAGCAAATTTTTGTTAAAGATTATTTATATCCAACTCTATAACTCGCTTATGGTTGGTCTTACAAAAGAAATGCAAATAACTATTTTGTAGGAAATTTTATCAGCTTTAATTTTGAAAGAAAGATAAAAATTAATAGGAGTAATTGTTTTCGAGATATAAGCAAAAAACCAAAGTGAAAACTGTTACAGTTACTGAACAAAAATGTAATTCAGTTTTCAATGTTTGAGACGAAGACGAAAATGCAGCATTTAAAAACGACTCTGAAGACTTCAGTGACTTTTATGTCACCTCCTTTTTCTTTTAATAGAGTATTGGTCCCAATAAATTAAGTGTATTTTAAATCACAAGACATTTTCTGTTAAAGCACTTTTTTTTTAAATATTAATTATTTTCAAACTTCTATCTCGCTTATGGTTAGTCCTACATAAAAAATGCAAATAACTATTTTGTAGGAAATTTTATCAGCTTTAATTTTAGTAAAAAGATAAAAATTGATAGGAGTAACTGTTTTCGAGATATAAACAAGAAACTGTTACCTTAATTAAGCGCTTGCATATAAGCAAATTTAGTAATATTAGTATTATTATTATTAATGTTATTGTTATTAATAGGACGACTAAAGACGACACTGAAACATTTAGTGACTTTTATGTCTTCTCCTTTTTCCTCTACTAAAGTGTTAGACACAATTAATTTAGTTTAATTCCGGTTTTTCAAGCATTTTATTTTAAAGCAAATTTTTGTTAAATATTATTTATATCCAACTCTATAACTCGTTTATGCTTGGTCCTACAAGAAAAATGTTAATAACTATTTTGTTGGAAATTTTATCGGCTTTAATTTTGAAAGAAAGATAAAATTTGATAGGAGTAACTGTTTTCGAGATATAAGCAAAAAACCAATAAGAAAACTGTAACTGTTACTGAACAAAAATGCAACTCAGTTTTCAATGTTTGAGACGAAGACAAAAATGTAGCATTTATTTAAGAGTCGTTTTTAATCGTCATATTAATAACAATAACATTAATAATAATAATACTAATAATACTAAATTTGCTTATATGCAAACGCTTAATTAAGGTAACAGTTTTTTGGTTTCTTGATTATATCTCGAAAACAGTTACTCCTATCAATTTTTATCTTTTTACTAAAATTAAAGCTGATAAAATTTCCTACAAAATAGTTATTTCCATTTTTTTGTAGGACCAACCATAAGCGAGTTATAGAGTTGGATATAAATAATCTTTAACAAAAATTTGCTTTAAAATAAAATGTTTGAAAAACTGATATTAAACTAAATTAATTGGGTCTAACACTTTAGTAGAGGAAAAAGGAGAAGACATAAAAATCACCAAAGTCTTCAGAGTTGTTTTTAGTACTAAATTTGCTTATATGCAAGCGCTTAATTAAGGTAACAGTTTTTTGGTTTCTTGCTTATATCTCGAAAACAGTTACTCCTATCAATTTTTATCTTTTTACTAAAATTAAAGCTGATAAAATTTCCTACAAAATAGTAATTTGCATTTTTCATGTAGGACTAACCATAAGCGAGATATAAGATTAAAAATAATTAATATTTAAAAAAAAAGTGCTTTAACAGAAAATGTCTTGTGATTTAAAATACACTTAATTTATTGGGTCCAATACTTTATTAGAAGAAAAAGGAGGTGACATAAAAGTCACCAAAGTCTTGAGAGTCGTTCTTAGTCGTCATATCAATAACAATAACATTAATAATAATAATAATACTAATAGTACTAAATTTGCTTATATGCAAGCGCTTAATTAAGGTAACAGTTTCTTGCTTATATCTCGAAAACTTACATTTTTGTTCAGTAACTGTAACAGTTTTTACTTTGGTTTTTTGCTTATATCTCGAAAACAATTACTCCTATCAATTTTTATCTTTCTTTCAAAATTAAAGCTGATAAAATTTCCTACAAAATGGTTATTTGCATTTCTTTTGTAAGACCAACCATAAGCGAGTTATAGAGTTGGATATAAATAATCTTTAACAAAAATTTGCTTTAAAATATAATGTTTGAAAAACAGAAATTAAATTGAGTCTAACACTTTAGTATAGGAAAAAGGAGAAGACATAAAAGTCACCAAAGTCTTCAAAGTCGTTTTTAGTCGTCATATTAATAACAATAACATTAATAATAATAATAATGCTGCATTTTCGTCTTCGTCTCAAACATTGAAAACTGAATTACATTTTTGTTCAGTAACAGTGACAGTTTTCTTATTGGTTTTTTGCTTATATCTCGAAAACAGTTACTCCTATCAATTTTTATCAATCTTTCAAAATTAAAGCTGATAAAATTTCCTACAAAATAGTTATTTGCATTTTTCTTGTAGGACCAACCATAAGCGAGTTATAGAGTTGGATATAAATAATATTTAACAAAAACTTGCTTTAAAATAAAATGTTTGAAAAACTAAAATTAAACTTAATTAATTGTGTCTAACACTTTAGTAGAGGAAAAAGGAGAAGACATAAAGGTCACTAAAGGTTTCAGAGTCGTCTTTTGTCGTCATATTAATAACAATAACATTAATAATAATACTAATAGTACTAAATTTGCTTACATGCAAACGCTTAATTAGGGTAACAGTTTTTTGGTTTCTTGCTTATATCTGGAAAACAGTTACTTATATCAATTTTTATCTTTTTACTAAAATTAAAGCCGATAAAATTTTCTACAAAATAGTTATTTGCATTTCTCATGTAAGACTAACCATAAGCGAGATATAAGTTTAAAAATTATTAATATTTAAAAAAAAAGTGCTTTAACAGAAAATGTCTTGTGATTTAAAATACACTTAATTTATTGGGTCCAATACTTTATTAGAAGAAAAAGGAGGTGACATAAAAGTCGCTGAAGTCTTCAGAGTCGTTTTTAAATGCTGCATTTTCGTCTTCGTCTCAAACATTGAAAACTGAATTACATTTTTGTTCAGTAACTGTAACAGTTTTTACTTTGGTTTTTTGCTTATATCTCGAAAACAATTACTCCTATCAATTTTTATCTCTCTTTCAAAATTAAAGCTGATAAAATTTCCTACAAAATAGTTATTTGCATTTTTCATGTAGGACTAACCATAAGCGAGATATAAGTTTGAAAATAATTAATATTTAAAAAAAAAATTGCTCTAACAGAAAATGTCTTGTGATTTAAAATACACTTAATTTAATGGGTCCAATACTTTATTAGAAGAAAAAGGAGGTGACATAGAAGTCACTGAAGTCTTCAGAGTCGTTTTTAAATGCTGCATTTTCGTCTTCGTCTCAAACATTGAAAACTGAATTACATTTTTGTTCAGTAACTGTAACAGTTTTTACTTTGGTTTTTTGCTTATATCTCGAAAACAATTACTCCTATCAATTTTTGTCTTTCTTTCAAAATCAAAGCTGATAAAATTTCTTACAAAATAGTTAATGGCATTTTTTTTGTAGGACCAACCATAAGCGAGTGATAGAGTTGGATATAAATAATCTTTAACAAAAATTTGCTTTAAAATAAAATGTTTGACAAACCGAAATTAAACTAAATTAATTAAGACTAACACTTTAGTTGAGGAAAAAGGAGAAGACATAAAAGTCACCAAAGTTTTGAAAGTCGTTTTTAGTCGTCATATTAATAACAATAACATTAATAATAATAATACTAATAGTACTAAATTTGCTTATATGCAAGCGCTTTATTAAGGTAACAGTTTTTTGGTTTCTTGCTTATATCTCGAAAACAGTTACTCCTATCAATTTTGATCTGTTTACTAAAATTAAAGCTGATAAAATTTCCTACAAAATAGTTATTTGCATTTTTCATGTAGGACTAACCTTAAGCGAGATATAAGTTTGAAAATAATCAATATTTAAAAAAAAGTGCTTTAACAGAAAATGTCTTGTGATTTAAAATACACTTAATTTATTGGGTCCAATACATTATTAGAAGAAAAAGGAGGTGACTTAAATGTCACAGAAGTCTTCAGAGTCGTTTTTAAATGCTGCATTTTCGTCTTCGTCTCAAACATTGAAAACTGAATTACATTTTTGTTTAGTAACTGTAACAGTTTTCACTTTGGTTTTTTGCTTATATCTCGAAAACTATTATTCCTATCAATTTTTATCTTTCTTTCAAAATTAAAGCTGATAAAATTTCCTACAAAATAGTTATTTGCATTTTTCATGTAGGACTAACCATAAGCGAGATATAAGTTTGAAAATAATTAATATTAAAAAAAAGTGCTTTAACAGAAAATGTCTTGTGATTTAAAATACACTTAATTTAATGGGTCCAATACTTTATTAGAAGAA
Source organism: Tribolium castaneum (assembly GCF_031307605.1). Lineage (NCBI taxonomy): Eukaryota > Metazoa > Arthropoda > Insecta > Coleoptera > Tenebrionidae > Tribolium > Tribolium castaneum. The sequence goes on along the minus strand of NC_087395.1, from coordinate 10,522,188 downwards.
AAAGGAGGTGACATAAAAGTCACTGAAGTCTTCAGAGTCGATTTTAAATGCTGCATTTTCGTCTTTGTCTCAAACATTGAATACTGAATTACATTTTTGTTTAGTAACAGTTACAGTTTTCTTATTGGTTTTTTGCTTATATCTCGAAAACAGTTACTCCTTTCAATTTTTATCTTTTTACTAAAATTAAAGCTGATAAAATTTCCTACAAAATAGTTATTTGTATTTTTCTTGTAGGACCAAGCATAAGCGAGTTATAGAGATAGATATAAATAAAATTTAACAAAAATTTGCTTTAAAATAAAATGTTTGAAATACTGAAATTAAACTAAATTAATTGTGTCTAACACTTTAGTATAGGAAAAAGGAGAAGACATAAAAGTCACCAAAGTCTTCAGAGTCGTTTTTAGTCGTCATATTAATAACAATAACATTAATAATAATAATACTAATAGTACTAAATTTGCTTATATGCAAGCGCTTTATTAAGGTAACAGTTTATTGGTTTCTTGCTTATATCTCGAAAACAGTTACTTCTATCAATTTTTATCTGTTTACTAAAATTAAAGCTGATAAAATTTCTTACAAAATAGTTATTTGCATTTTTCATGTAGGACTAACCTTAAGCGAGATATAAGTTTGAAAATAATCAATATTTAAAAAAAAAGTGCTTTAACAGAAAATGTCTTGTGATTTAAAATACACTTAATTTATTGGGTCCAATACATTATTAGAAGAAAAAGGAAGTGACTTAAAAGTCACAGAAGTCTTCAGAGTCGTTTTTAAATGCTGCATTTTCGTCTTCGTCTCAAACATTGAAAACTGAATTACATTTTTGTTTAGTAACTGTAACAGTTTTCACTTTGGTTTTTTGCTTATATCTCGAAAACTATTATTCCTATCAATTTTTATCTTTCTTTCAAAATTAAAGCTGATAAAATTTCCTACAAAATAATTATTTGCATTTTTCATGTAGGACTAACCATAAGCGAGATATAAGTTTGAAAATAATTAATATTAAAAAAAAGTGCTTTAACAGAAAATGTCTTGTGATTTAAAATACACTTAATTTAATGGGTTCAATACATTATTAGAAGAAAAAGGAGGTGACTTAAAAGTCACAGAAGTCTTCAGAGTCGTTTTTAAATGCTGCATTTTCGTCTTCGTCTCAAACATTGAAAACTGAATTACATTTTTGTTTAGTAACTGTAACAGTTTTCACTTTGGTTTTTTGCTTATATCTCGAAAACTATTATTCCTATCAATTTTTATCTTTTTTTCAAAATTAAAGCTGATAAAATTTCCTACAAAATAGTTATTTGCATTTTTCATGTAGGACTAACCATAAGCGAGATATAAGTTTGAAAATAATTAATATTAAAAAAAAGTGCTTTAACAGAAAATGTCTTGTGATTTAAAATACACTTAATTTAATGGGTCCAATACTTTATTAGAAGAAAAAGGAGGTGACATAAAAGTCACTGAAGTCTTCAGAGTCGATTTTAAATGCTGCATTTTCGTCTTTGTCTCAAACATTGAATACTGAATCACATTTTTGTTTAGTAACAGTTACAGTTTTCTTATTGGTTTTTTGCTTATATCTCGAAAACAGTTACTCCTATCAATTTTTATCTTTCTTTCAAAATCAAAGCTGATAAAATTTCCTACAAAATAGTTATTGGCATTTTTTTTGTAGGACTAACCATAAGCGAGTTATAGAGTTGGATATAAATAATCTTTAACAAAAATTTGCTTTAAAATAAAATGTTTGAAAAACCGAAATTAAACTAAATTAATTAAGACTAACACTTTAGTTGAGGAAAAAGGAGAAGACATAAAAGTCACCAAAGTTTTGAGAGTTGTTTTTAGTCGTCATATTAATAACAATAACATTAATAATAATAATACTAATAGTACTAAATTTGCTTATATGCAAGCGCTTTATTAAGGTAACAGTTTTTTGGTTTCTTGCTTATATCTCGAAAACAGTTACTCCTATCAATTTTTATCTTTTTACTAAAATTAAAGCTGATAAAATTTCCTACAAAATAGTTATTTGTATTTTTCTTGTAGGACCAAGCATAAGCGAGTTATAGAGATAGATATAAATAATATTTAACAAAAATTTGCTTTAAAATAAAATGTTTGAAATACTGAAATTAAACTAAATTAATTGTGTCTAACACTTTAGTATAGGAAAAAGGAGAAGACATAAAAGTCACCAAAGTCTTCAGAGTCGTTTTTAGTCGTCATATTAATAACAATAACATTAATAATAATAATACTAATAGTACTAAATTTGCTTATATGCAAGCGCTTTATTAAGGTAACAGTTTTTTGGTTTCTTGCTTATATCTCGAAAACAGTTACTCCTATCAATTTTTATGTGTTTACTAAAATTAAAGCTGATAAAATTTCTTACAAAATAGTTATTTGCATTTTTCATGTAGGACTAACCTTAAGCGAGATATAAGTTTGAAAATAATCAATATTTAAAAAAAAAGTGCTTTAACAGAAAATGTCTTGTGATTTAAAATACACTTAATTTATTGGGTCCAATACATTATTAGAAGAAAAAGGAGGTGACTTAAAAGTCACAGAAGTCTTCAGAGTCGTTTTTAAATGCTGCATTTTCGTCTTCGTCTCAAACATTGAAAACTGAATTACATTTTTGTTTAGTAACTGTAACAGTTTTCACTTTGGTTTTTTGCTTATATCTCGAAAACTATTATTCCTATCAATTTTTATTTTTCTTTCAAAATTAAAACTGATAAAATTTCCTACAAAATAGTTATTTGCATTTTTCATGTAGGACTAACCATAAGCGAGATATAAGTTTGAAAATAATTAATATTAAAAAAAAGTGCTTTAACAGAAAATGTCTTGTGATTTAAAATACACTTAATTTAATGGGTCCAATACTTTATTAGAATGAAAAGGAGGTGACATAAAAGTCACTAAAGTCTTCAGAGTCGATTTTAAATGGTGCATTTTCGTCTTTGTCTCAAACATTGAATACTGAATTACATTTTTGTTTAGTAACAGTTACAGTTTTCTTATTGGTTTTTTGCTTATATCTCGAAAACAGTTACTCCTATCAATTTTTATCTTTCTTTCAAAATCAAAGCTGATAAAATTTCCTACAAAATAGTTATTGGCATTTTTTTTGTAGGACCAACCATAAGCGAGTTATAGAGTTGGATATAAATAATCTTTAACAAAAATTTGCTTTAAAATAAAATGTTTGAAAAACCGAAATTAAACTAAATTAATTAAGACTAACACTTTAGTTGAGGAAAAAGAAGAAGACATAAAAGTCACCAAAGTTTTGAGAGTTGTTTTAATCGTCATATTAATAACAATAACATTAATAATAATAATACTAATAGTACTAAATTTGCTTATATGCAAGCGCTTTATTAAGGTAACAGTTTATTGGTTTCTTGCTTATATCTCGAAAACAGTTACTCCTATCAATTTTTATCTTTTTACTAAAATTAAAGCTGATAAAATTTCCTACAAAATAGTTATTTGTATTTTTCTTGTAGGACCAAGCATAAGCGAGTTATAGAGATAGATATAAATAATATTTAACAAAAATTTGCTTTAAAATAAAATGTATGAAATACTGAAATTAAACTAAATTAATTGTGTCTAACACTTTAGTATAGGAAAAAGGAGAAGACATAAAAGTCACCAAAGTCTTCAGAGTCGTTTTTAGTCGTCATATTAATAACAATAACATTAATAATAATAATACTAATAGTACTAAATTTGCTTATATGCAAGCGCTTTATTAAGGTAATAGTTTTTTGGTTTCTTGCTTATATCTCGAAAACAGTTACTCCTATCAATTTTTATCTCTTTACTAAAATTAAAGCTGATAAAATTTCCTACAAAATAGTTATTTGCATTTTTCATGTAGGACTAACCATAAGCGAGATATAAGTTTGAAAATAATCAATATTTAAAAAAAAGTGCTTTAACAGAAAATGTCATGTGATTTAAAATACACTTAATTTATTGGGTCCAATACATTATTAGAAGAAAAAGGAGGTGACTTAAAAGTCACAGAAGTCTTCAGAGTCGTTTTTAAATGCTGCATTTTCGTCTTCGTCTCAAACATTGAAAACTGAATTACATTTTTGTTTAGTAACTGTAACAGTTTTCACTTTGGTTTTTTGCTTATATCTCGAAAACAATTATTCCTATCAATTTTTATCTTTCTTTCAAAATTAAAGCTGATAAAATTTCCTACAAAATAGTTATTTGCATTTTTCTTGTAGGACCAACCATAAGCGAGTTATAGAGTTGGATATAAATAATCTTTAACAAAAATTTGCTTTAAAATAAAATGTTTGAAAAACCGAAATTAAACTAAATTAATTAAGACTAACACTTTAGTTGAGGAAAAAGGAGAAGACATAAAAGTCACCAAAGTTTTGAGAGTTGTTTTAATCGTCATATTAATAACAATAACATTAATAATAATAATACTAATAGTACTAAATTTGCTTATATGCAAGCGCTTTATTAAGGTAACAGTTTATTGGTTTCTTGCTTATATCTCGAAAACATTTCCTACAAAATAGTTATTGGCATTTTTTTTGTAGGACCAACCATAAGCGAGTTATAGAGTTGGATATAAATAATCTTTAACAAAAATTTGCTTTAAAATAAAATGTTTGAAAAACCGAAATTAAACTAAATTAATTAAGACTAACACTTTAGTTGAGGAAAAAGAAGAAGACATAAAAGTCACCAAAGTTTTGAGAGTTGTTTTAATCGTCATATTAATAACAATAACATTAATAATAATAATACTAATAGTACTAAATTTGCTTATATGCAAGCGCTTTATTAAGGTAACAGTTTATTGGTTTCTTGCTTATATCTCGAAAACAGTTACTCCTATCAATTTTTATCTTTTTACTAAAATTAAAGCTGATAAAATTTCCTACAAAATAGTTATTTGTATTTTTCTTGTAGGACCAAGCATAAGCGAGTTATAGAGATAGATATAAATAATATTTAACAAAAATTTGCTTTAAAATAAAATGTATGAAATACTGAAATTAAACTAAATTAATTGTGTCTAACACTTTAGTATAGGAAAAAGGAGAAGACATAAAAGTCACCAAAGTCTTCAGAGTTGTTTTTAGTCGTCATATTAATAACAATAACATTAATAATAATAATACTAATAGTACTAAATTTGCTTATATGCAAGCGCTTTATTAAGGTAATAGTTTTTTGGTTTCTTGCTTATATCTCGAAAACAGTTACTCCTATCAATTTTTATCTCTTTACTAAAATTAAAGCTGATAAAATTTCCTACAAAATAGTTATTTGCATTTTTCATGTAGGACTAACCATAAGCGAGATATAAGTTTGAAAATAATCAATATTTAAAAAAAAGTGCTTTAACAGAAAATGTCATGTGATTTAAAATACACTTAATTTATTGGGTCCAATACATTATTAGAAGAAAAAGGAGGTGACTTAAAAGTCACAGAAGTCTTCAGAGTCGTTTTTAAATGCTGCATTTTCGTCTTCGTCTCAAACATTGAAAACTGAATTACATTTTTGTTTAGTAACTGTAACAGTTTTCACTTTGGTTTTTTGCTTATATCTCGAAAACAATTATTCCTATCAATTTTTATCTTTCTTTCAAAATTAAAGCTGATAAAATTTCCTACAAAATAGTTATTTGCATTTTTCTTGTAGGACCAACCATAAGCGAGTTATAGAGTTGGATATAAATAATCTTTAACAAAAATTTGCTTTAAAATAAAATGTTTGAAAAACCGAAATTAAACTAAATTAATTAAGACTAACACTTTAGTTGAGGAAAAAGGAGAAGACATAAAAGTCACCAAAGTTTTGAGAGTTGTTTTAATCGTCATATTAATAACAATAACATTAATAATAATAATACTAATAGTACTAAATTTGCTTATATGCAAGCGCTTTATTAAGGTAACAGTTTATTGGTTTCTTGCTTATATCTCGAAAACAGTTACTCCTATCAATTTTTATTTTTTTACTAAAATTAAAGCTGATAAAATTTCCTACAAAATAGTTATTTGTATTTTTCTTGTAGGACCAAGCATAAGCGAGTTATAGAGATAGATATAAATAATATTTAACAAAAATTTGCATTAAAATAAAATGTATGAAATACTGAAATTAAACTAAATTAATTGTGTCTAACACTTTAGTATAGGAAAAAGGAGAAGACATAAAAGTCACCAAAGTCTTCAGAGTCGTTTTTAGTCGTCATATTAATAACAATAACATTAATAATAATAATACTAATAGTACTAAATTTGCTTATATGCAAGCGCTTTATTAAGGTAACAGTTTTTTGGTTTCTTGCTTATATCTCGAAAACAGTTACTCCGATCAATTTTTATCTGTTTACTAAAATTAAAGCTGATAAAATTTCCTACAAAATAGTTATTTGCATTTTTCATGTAGGACTAACCATAAGCGAGATATAAGTTTGAATATAATCAATATTTAAAAAAAAGTGCTTTAACAGAAAATGTCATGTGATTTAAAATACACTTAATTTATTGAGTCCAATACATTATTAGAAGAAAAAGGAGGTGACTTAAAAGTCACAGAACTCTTCAGAGTCGTTTTTAAATGCTGCATTTTCGTCTTCGTCTCAAACATTGAAAACTGAATTACATTTTTGTTTAGTAACTGTAACAGTTGTCACTTTGGTTTTTTGCTTATATCTCGAAAACAATTATTCCTATCAATTTTTATCTTTCTTTAAAAATTAAAGCTGATAAAATTTCCTACAAAATAGTTATTTGCATTTTTCTTGTAGGACCAACCATAAGCGAGTTATAGAGTTGGATATAAATAATATTTAACAAAAACTTGCTTTAAAATAAAATGTTTGAAAAACTAAAAAATAAAATTTCCTACAAAATAGTAATTTGCATTTTTCATATAGGACTAACCATAAGCGAGATATAAGTTTAAAAATAATTAATATTTAAAAAAAAGTGCTTTAACAGAAAATGTCTTGTAATTTAAAATACACTTAATTTATTGGGTCCAATACTTTATTAGAAGAAAAAGGTGACATAAAAGTCACCAAAGTCTTGAGAGTCGTTCTTAGTCGTCATATCAATAACAATAACATTAATAATAATAATACTAATAGTACTAAATTTGCTTATATGCAAGCGCTTTATTAAGGTAACAGTTTATTGGTTTCTTGCTTATATCTCGAAAACAGTTACTCCTATCAATTTTTATCTTTTTACTAAAATTAAAGCTGATAAAATTTCCTACAAAATAGTTATTTGTATTTTTCTTGTAGGACCAAGCATAAGCGAGTTATAGAGATAGATATAAATAATATTTAACAAAAATTTGCTTTAAAATAGAATGTTTGAAATACTGAAATTAAACTAAATTAATTGTGTCTAACACTTTAGTATAGGAAAAAGGAGAAGACATAAAAGTCACCAAAGTCTTCAGAGTCGTTTTTAGTCGTCATATTAATAACAATAACATTAATAATAATAATACTAATAGTACTAAATTTGCTTATATGCAAGCGCTTTATTAAGGTAACAGTTTTTTGGTTTCTTGCTTATATCTCGAAAACAGTTACTCCTATCAATTTTTATCTGTTTACTAAAATTAAAGCTGATAAAATTTCCTACAAAATAGTTATTTGCATTTTTCATGTAGGACTAACCATAAGCGAGATATAAGTTTGAAAATAATCAATATTTAAAAAAAAGTGCTTTAACAGAAAATGTCATGTGATTTAAAATACACTTAATTTATTGGGTCCAATACATTATTAGAAGAAAAAGGAGGTGATTTAAAAGTCACAGAAGTCTTCAGAGTCGTTTTTAAATGCTGCATTTTCGTCTTCGTCTCAAACATTGAAAACTGAATTACATTTTTGTTCAGTAACAGTTACAGTTTTCTTATTGGTTTTTTGCTTATATCTCGAAAACAGTTACTCCTATTAATTTTTATCTTTTTTTCAAAATTAAAGCTGATAAAATTTCCTACAAAATAGTTATTTGCATTTTTCTTGTAGGATCAACCATAAGCGAGTTATAGAGTTGGATATAAATAATATTTAACAAAAACTTGCTTTAAAATAAAATGTTTGAAAAACTAAAAAATAAAATTTCCTACAAAATAGTAATTTGCATTTTTCATGTAGGACTAACCATAAGCGAGATATAAGTTTAAAAATAATTAATATTTAAAAAAAAAGTGTTTTACAGAAAATGTCTTGTGATTTAAAATACACTTAATTTATTGGGTCCAATACTTTATTAGAAGAAAAAGGAGGTGACATAAAAGTCACCAAAGTCTTGAGAGTCGTTCTTAGTCGTCATATCAATAACAATAACATTAATAATAATAATACTAATAGTACTAAATTTGCTTATATGCAAGCGCTTTATTAAGGTAACAGTTTATTGGTTTCTTGCTTATATCTCGAAAACAGTTACTCCTATCAATTTTTATCTTTTTACTAAAATTAAAGCTGATAAAATTTCCTACAAAATAGTTATTTGTATTTTTCTTGTAGGACCAAGCATAAGCGAGTTATAGAGATAGATATAAATAATATTTAACAAAAATTTGGTTTAAAATAAAATGTTTGAAATACTGAAATTAAACTAAATTAATTGTGTCTAACACTTTAGTATAGGAAAAAGGAGAAGACATAAAAGTCACCAAAGTCTTCAGAGTCGTTTTTAGTCGTCATATTAATAACAATAACATTAATAATAATAATACTAATAGTACTAAATTTGCTTATATGCAAGCGCTTTATTAAGGTAATAGTTTTTTGGTTTCTTGCTTATATCTCGAAAACAGTTACTCCTATCAATTTTTATCTGTTTACTAAAATTAAAGCTGATAAAATTTCCTACAAAATAGTTATTTGCATTTTTCATGTAGGACTAACCATAAGCGAGATATAAGTTTGAAAATAATCAATATTTAAAAAAAAGTGCTTTAACAGAAAATGTCATGTGATTTAAAATACACTTAATTTATTGGGTCCAATACATTATTAGAAGAAAAAGGAGGTGACTTAAAAGTCACAGAAGTCTTCAGAATCGTTTTTAAATGCTGCATTTTCGTCTTCATCTCAAACATTGAAAACTGAATTACATTTTTGTTTAGTAACTGTAACAGTTTTCACTTTGGTTTTTTGCTTATATCTCGAAAACAATTATTCCTATCAATTTTTATCTTTCTTTCAAAATTAAAGCTGATAAAATTTCCTACAAAATAGTTATTTGCATTTTTCTTGTAGGACCAACCATAAGCGAGTTATAGAGTTGGATATAAATAATATTTAACAAAAACTTGCTTTAAAATAAAATGTTTGAAAAACTAAAAAATAAAATTTCCTACAAAATAGTAATTTGCATTTTTCATATAGGACTAACCATAAGCGAGATATAAGTTTAAAAATAATTAATATTTAAAAAAAAAGTGCTTTAACAGAAAATGTCTTGTGATTTAAAATACACTTAATTTATTGGGTCCAATACTTTATTAGAAGAAAAAGGTGACATAAAAGTCACCAAAGTCTTGAGAGTCGTTCTTAGTCGTCATATCAATAACAATAACATTAATAATAATAATACTAATAGTACTAAATTTGCTTATATGCAAGCGCTTTATTAAGGTAACAGTTTATTGGTTTCTTGCTTATATCTCGAAAACAGTTACTCCTATCAATTTTTATCTTTTTACTAAAATTAAAGCTGATAAAATTTCCTACAAAATAGTTATTTGTATTTTTCTTGTAGGACCAAGCATAAGCGAGTTATAGAGATAGATATAAATAATATTTAACAAAAATTTGCTTTAAAATAAAATGTTTGAAATACTGAAATTAAACTAAATTAATTGTGTCTAACACTTTAGTATAGGAAAAAGGAGAAGACATAAAAGTCACCAAAGTCTTCAGAGTCGTTTTTAGTCGTCATATTAATAACAATAACATTAATAATAATAATACTAATAGTACTAAATTTGCTTATATGCAAGCGCTTTATTAAGGTAACAGTTTTTTGGTTTCTTGCTTATATCTCGAAAACAGTTACTCCTATCAATTTTTATCTGTTTACTAAAATTAAAGCTGATAAAATTTCCTACAAAATAGTTATTTGCATTTTTCATGTAGGACTAACCATAAGCGAGATATAAGTTTGAAAATAATCAATATTTAAAAAAAAGTGCTTTAACAGAAAATGTCATGTGATTTAAAATACACTTAATTTATTGGGTCCAATACATTATTAGAAGAAAAAGGAGGTGACTTAAAAGTCACAGAAGTCTTCAGAGTCGTTTTTAAATGCTGCATTTTCGTCTTCGTCTCAAACATTGAAAACTGAATTACATTTTTGTTCAGTAACAGTTACAGTTTTCTTATTGGTTTTTTGCTTATATCTCGAAAACAGTTACTCCTATTAATTTTTATCTTTTTTTCAAAATTAAAGCTGATAAAATTTCCTACAAAATAGTTATTTGCATTTTTCTTGTAGGATCAACCATAAGCGAGTTATAGAGTTGGATATAAATAATATTTAACAAAAACTTGCTTTAAAATAAAATGTTTGAAAAACTAAAAAATAAAATTTCCTACAAAATAGTAATTTGCATTTTTCATGTAGGACTAACCATAAGCGAGATATAAGTTTAAAAATAATTAATATTAAAAAAAAAAGTGTTTTACAGAAAATGTCTTGTGATTTAAAATACACTTAATTTATTGGGTCCAATACTTTATTAGAAGAAAAAGGAGGTGACATAAAAGTCACCAAAGTCTTGAGAGTCGTTCTTAGTCGTCATATCAATAACAATAACATTAATAATAATAATACTAATAGTACTAAATTTGCATATATGCAAGCGCTTTATTAAGGTAACAGTTTATTGGTTTCTTGCTTATATCTCGAAAACAGTTACTCCTATCAATTTTTATCTTTTTACTAAAATTAAAGCTGATAAAATTTCCTACAAAATAGTTATTTGTATTTTTCTTTTAGGACCAAGCATAAGCGAGTTATAGAGATAGATATAAATAATATTTAACAAAAATTTGCTTTAAAATAGAATGTTTGAAATACTGAAATTAAACTAAATTAATTGTGTCTAACACTTTAGTATAGGAAAAAGGAAAAGACATAAAAGTCACCAAAGTCTTCAGAGTCGTTTTTAGTCGTCATATTAATAACAATAACATTAATAATAATAATACTAATAGTACTAAATTTGCTTATATGCAAGCGCTTTATTAAGGTAACAGTTTTTTGGTTTCTTGCTTATATCTCGAAAACAGTTACTCCTATCAATTTTTATCTGTTTACTAAAATTAAAGCTGATAAAATTTCCTACAAAATAGTTATTTGCATTTTTCATGTAGGACTAACCATAAGCGAGATATAAGTTTGAAAATAATCAATATTTAAAAAAAAGTGCTTTAACAGAAAATGTCATGTGATTTAAAATACACTTAATTTATTGGGTCCAATACATTATTAGAAGAAAAAGGAGGTGACTTAAAAGTCACAGAAGTCTTCAGAGTCGTTTTTAAATGCTGCATTTTCGTCTTCGTCTCAAACATTGAAAACTGAATTACATTTTTGTTCAGTAACAGTTACAGTTTTCTTATTGGTTTTTTGCTTATATCTCGAAAACAGTTACTCCTATTAATTTTTATCTTTTTTTTAAAATTAAAGCTGATAAAATTTCCTACAAAATAGTTATTTGCATTTTTCTTGTAGGATCAACCATAAGCGAGTTATAGAGTTGGATATAAATAATATTTAACAAAAACTTGCTTTAAAATAAAATGTTTGAAAAACTAAAAAATAAAATTTCCTACAAAATAGTAATTTGCATTTTTCATGTAGGACTAACCATAAGCGAGATATAAGTTTAAAAATAATTAATATTTAAAAAAAAAGTGTTTTACAGAAAATGTCTTGTGATTTAAAATACACTTAATTTATTGGGTCCAATACTTTATTAGAAGAAAAAGGAGGTGACATAAAAGTCACCAAAGTCTTGAGAGTCGTTCTTAGTCGTCATATCAATAACAATAACATTAATAATAATAATACTAATAGTACTAAATTTGCTTATATGCAAGCGCTTAATTAAGGTAACAGTTTCTTGCTTATATCTCGAAAACTTACATTTTTGTTCAGTAACTGTAACAGTTTTTACTTTGGTTTTTTGCTTATATCTCGAAAACAATTACTCCTATCAATTTGTATCTTTTTTTCAAAATTAAAGCTGATAAAATTTCCTACAAAATAGTTATTTGCATTTTTTTTGTAAGACCAACCATAAGCGAGTTATAGAGTTGGATATAAATAATCTTTAACAAAAATTTGCTTTAAAATATAATGTTTGAAAAACCGAAATTAAACTAAATTAATTGAGTCTAACACTTTAGTATAGGAAAAAGGAGAAGACATAAAAGTCACCAAAGACTTCAGAGTCGTTTTTAGTCGTCATATTAATAACAATAACATTAATAATAATAATAATACTGCATTTTCGTCTTCGTCTCAAACATTGAAAACTGAATTATATTTTTGTTCAGTAACAGTTACAGTTTTCTTATTGGTTTCTTGCTTATATCTCGAAAACAGTTACTTCTATCAATTTTTATCTTTTTTTCAAAATTAAAGCTGATAACATTTCCTACAAAATAGTTATTTGCATTTTTTTGTAGGACCAACCATTAGCGAGTTATAGAGTTGGATATAAATAATCTTTAACAAAAATTTTCTTTAAAATAAAATGTTTGAAAAACTAAAATTAAACCAAATTAATTGTGTCTAACACTTTAGTAGAGGAAAAAGGAGAAGACATAAAGGTCACTAAAGTCTTCAGAGTCGTTTTTAGTCGTCATATTAATAACAATAACATTAATAATAATAATACTAATAGTACTAAATTTGCTTATATGCAAGCGCTTAATTAATGTAACAGTTATTTGGTTTCTAGCTTATATCTCGAAAACAGTTACACCTATCAAATTTTATCTTTCTTTCAAAATTAAAGCTGATAAAATTTCCAACAAAGTAATTATTTGCATTTTTCTTGTAGGACCAAGCATAAGCGAGTTATAGAGATGAATATAAATAATTTCTAACAAAAATTTGCTTTAAAATAAAATGTTTGAAAAACTGAAATTAAACTAAATTAATTGTGTCTAACACTTTAGTGGAGGAAAAAGGAGAAGACATAAAAGTCTTTAAAGGTTTCAGAATCGTCTTTAGTCGTCATATTAATAACAATAACATTAATAAACTAATAGTACTAAATTTGCTTATATGCAAACGCTGCATTAAGGTAATAGTTTTTTGGTTTCTTGCTTATATCTCGAAAACAGTTACTCCTATCAATTTTTAACTTTTCACCAAAATTAAAGATGATAAAATTTCCTGCAAAATAGTTATTTGCATTTTTCATGTAGAACAAACCATAAGCGAGATATAAGTTTGAAAATAATTAATAATTAAAAAAAAAATGTGTTTTAACAGAAAATGTCTTGTGATTTAAAATACACTTAATTTATTGGGTCCAATACTTAATTAGAAGAAAAAGGAGGTGCAAATAACTATTTTGTTGGAAATTTTATTAGCTTTAATTGTGAAAGAAAGATAAAATTTGATAGGAGTAACTGTTTTCGAGATATAAGGAAAAAACCAATAAGAAAACTGTACCTGTTACTGAACAAAAATGTAATTCAGTTTTCAATGTTTGAGACGAAGACGAAAATGCAGCGTTATTATTATTATTAATGTTATTGTTATTAATATGACGACTAAAAACGACTCTGAAGGCTTTGGTGACTTTTATGTTTTCTCCTTTTTTCAATATTAAAGTGTTAGACTCAATTAATTTAGTTTAATTTCGGTTTTTCAAACATTATATTTTAAAGCAAATTTTTGTTAAAGATTATTTATATCCAACTCTATAACTCGCTTATGGTTGGTCTTACAAAAGAAATGCAAATAACTATTTTGTAGGAAATTTTATCAGCTTTAATTTTGAAAGAAAGATAAAAATTGATAGGAGTAATTGTTTTCGAGATATAAGCAAAAAACCAAAGTAAAAACTGTTACAGTTACTGAACAAAAATGTAATTCAGTTTTCAATGTTTGAGAGGAAGACGAAAATGCAGCATTTAAAAACGACTCTGAAGACTTCAGCGACTTTTATGTCACCTCCTTTTTCTTCTAATAAAGTATTGGACCCAATAAATTAAGTGTATTTTAAATCACAAGACATTTTCTGTTAAAGCACTTTTTTTTAAATATTAATAATTTTTAAACTTATATCTCGCTTATGGTTAGTCTTACATGAAAAATGCAAATAACTATTTTGTAAAAAATTTTATCAGCTTTAATTTTAAAAGAAAGATAAAAATTGATAGGAGTAACTGTTTTCGAGATATAAGCAAAAAACCAATAAGAAAACTGTAACTGTTACTGAACAAAAATGTAATTCAGTTTTCAATGTTTGAGACGAAGACGAAAATGCAACATTTAAAATCGACTCTGAAGACTTCAGTGACTTATATGTCACCTCCTTTTTCTTCTAATAAAGTATTGGACCTAATAAATTAAGTGTATTTTAAATCACAAAACATTTTCTGTTAAAGCACTTTTTTTTTTAAATATTAATTATTTTCAAACTTATATCTCGCTTATGGTTAGTCCTACATGAGAAATGCAAATAACTATTTTGTAGGAAATTTTATCACCTTTAATTTTGGTGAAAAAGTAAAAATTGATAGGAGTAACTGTTTTCGAGATATAAGCAAAAAACAAAAAAACTGTTACCTTAATTAAGCGCTTGCATATAAGCAAATTTAGTACTACTAGTATCGTTATTATAAACGTTATTGTTATTAATATGACGACTAAAGACAACTCTAAGACTTTAGTGACTTTTGTCTCCTCCTTTTTCCTCTACTAAAGTGTTAGACACAATTAATTTAGTTTAATTTCAGTTTTTCAAACATTTTATTTTAAAGCAAATTTTTGTTAAATATTAAAAACTATAAAATGGCTTAGATTGCCTAAAAACACACATCACACATGATCTTTTGCATAGAAATGAGAAAACGCTCATGTAACACACAAAATAAGCTCCATTTTTCCTTATTAAAAGTATTATTATTATTATTACTTTTGTTACTATTACTATTATTATTATTATTATTATTTATATTGTTATTATTATTATTGTTATTATTATTATTATTAACTTTTGTATAGTAAATGTTTTTATACCAGTTTTAAAATGAGTTATTAATTTTAGACAATTTCTTGCCTAAAAACACAGATCACAGATGATTTCTTGCATACAAATGAGAAAACACTCATATAACACACAAAATAAGCTTCATTTTTGCTTAGAAAACTAAGCTTACTTTCATTACTATTATTATTATTTTTATTATTATTATTGTTATTATTATTATTATTATTATTATTATTATTATTATTGTTATTATTATTATTATTATTATTATTATTATTATTATTATTATTATTATTATTATTATTATTATTATTATTATTATTATTATTATTATTATTATTATTATTATTATTATAATTATTATTATTAAAAACCGATTATAACTTTTGTATAGTATTGTTTTTATACCAGTTTTAAAATGAGTGATTAATTTTAGCCAATTTCTTGCCTAAAAACTATAAAATGGCTAAGATTGCCTAAAAACACTGATCACACATGATCTTTTGCATAGAAATGAGAAAACGCTCATAGAACACAAAATAAGCTTCATTTTTGCTTAGAAAACTAAGCTTACTTTTATTACTACTATTATTATTATTATTATTATTATTATTATTATTATTATTATTATTGTTATTATTATTATTATTATTATTATTATTATTATTATTATTATAATTATTATTATTAAAAACCGATTATAACTTTTGTATAGTAAATGTTTTTATACCAGTTTTAAAATGAGTTATTAGTTTTAGACAATTTCTTGCCTAAAAACACAGATCACAGATGATCTCTTGCATAGAAATGAGAAAACGCTCAGATAACACAAAATAAGCATCATTTTTGCTTAGAAAAACTAAGCTTTAATTTAGAAAGAAATTCATTATTATAAGTATTATTATCATTATTATTATTATTATTATTATTATTAATATTATTATTATTATTATTATTATTAATATTATTATTATTATTACTATTATTATTATTATTTCATTTATTACTATTGTTATTATTATTATTATTAACTTTTGTATAGTAAATGTTTTTATACCAGTTTTAAAATAAGTTATTAATTTTATTCAATTTCTTGCCTAAAAACACAGATCACAGATGATCTCTTGCATAGAAATGAGAAAACGCTCATATAACACACAAAATAAGCTTCATTTTTGCTTAGAAAATTAAGCTTACTTTTATTACTATTATTATTATTATTATTATTATTATTATTATTATTATTATTATTATTATTATTATTATTATTATTATTATTATTATTATTATTATTATTATTATTACTGTTATTATTATTATTATTATTATTATTAAAAACTTATATTAAACAGACAGAAAACGTCGTATTCTGACACAAAAAAACGAATTACGTTATAGACTTGACGAGAACGGAGTATCTCGGACTCTTATAGGACTCTTATAGGGTCAAAAAGTATCAGTTTGGATTAAAATAAATTATTTTTGTTAACTCTCAGTCTGAATTGTTCATCAGTTCAAACAAAAACGGCTTATTTTAGACGATCTTTTGCTTTGAACAAGAAAACTTACATCGAACAGACTAAAAACGTATTAATCTGGCATAAAAGAGCAATTTATGTATCACTTTAGATAAAGGCAGCTAATCCTATTCGTTTCATTGCTTAAAATAGACAAAATTGTTAGTTACACCTATCAAATTTTATCTTTCTTTCAAAATTAAAGCTGATAAAATTTCCAACAAAGTAATTATTTGCATTTTTCTTGTAGGACCAAGCATAAGCGAGTTATAGAGATGAATATAAATAATTTCTAACAAAAATTTGCTTTAAAATAAAATGTTTGAAAAACTGAAATTAAACTAAATTAATTGTGTCTAACACTTTAGTGGAGGAAAAAGGAGAAGACATAAAAGTCTTTAAAGGTTTCAGAATCGTCTTTAGTCGTCATATTAATAACAATAACATTAATAAACTAATAGTACTAAATTTGCTTATATGCAAACGCTGCATTAAGGTAATAGTTTTTTGGTTTCTTGCTTATATCTCGAAAACAGTTACTCCTATCAATTTTTAACTTTTCACCAAAATTAAAGATGATAAAATTTCCTGCAAAATAGTTATTTGCATTTTTCATGTAGAACAAACCATAAGCGAGATATAAGTTTGAAAATAATTAATAATTAAAAAAAAAATGTGTTTTAACAGAAAATGTCTTGTGATTTAAAATACACTTAATTTATTGGGTCCAATACTTAATTAGAAGAAAAAGGAGGTGCAAATAACTATTTTGTTGGAAATTTTATTAGCTTTAATTGTGAAAGAAAGATAAAATTTGATAGGAGTAACTGTTTTCGAGATATAAGGAAAAAACCAATAAGAAAACTGTACCTGTTACTGAACAAAAATGTAATTCAGTTTTCAATGTTTGAGACGAAGACGAAAATGCAGCGTTATTATTATTATTAATGTTATTGTTATTAATATGACGACTAAAAACGACTCTGAAGGCTTTGGTGACTTTTATGTTTTCTCCTTTTTTCAATATTAAAGTGTTAGACTCAATTAATTTAGTTTAATTTCGGTTTTTCAAACATTATATTTTAAAGCAAATTTTTGTTAAAGATTATTTATATCCAACTCTATAACTCGCTTATGGTTGGTCTTACAAAAGAAATGCAAATAACTATTTTGTAGGAAATTTTATCAGCTTTAATTTTGAAAGAAAGATAAAAATTGATAGGAGTAATTGTTTTCGAGATATAAGCAAAAAACCAAAGTAAAAACTGTTACAGTTACTGAACAAAAATGTAATTCAGTTTTCAATGTTTGAGAGGAAGACGAAAATGCAGCATTTAAAAACGACTCTGAAGACTTCAGCGACTTTTATGTCACCTCCTTTTTCTTCTAATAAAGTATTGGACCCAATAAATTAAGTGTATTTTAAATCACAAGACATTTTCTGTTAAAGCACTTTTTTTTAAATATTAATAATTTTTAAACTTATATCTCGCTTATGGTTAGTCTTACATGAAAAATGCAAATAACTATTTTGTAAGAAATTTTATCAGCTTTAATTTTAAAAGAAAGATAAAAATTGATAGGAGTAACTGTTTTCGAGATATAAGCAAAAAACCAATAAGAAAACTGTAACTGTTACTGAACAAAAATGTAATTCAGTTTTCAATGTTTGAGACGAAGACGAAAATGCAACATTTAAAATCGACTCTGAAGACTTCAGTGACTTATATGTCACCTCCTTTTTCTTCTAATAAAGTATTGGACCTAATAAATTAAGTGTATTTTAAATCACAAAACATTTTCTGTTAAAGCACTTTTTTTTTTAAATATTAATTATTTTCAAACTTATATCTCGCTTATGGTTAGTCCTACATGAGAAATGCAAATAACTATTTTGTAGGAAATTTTATCACCTTTAATTTTGGTGAAAAAGTAAAAATTGATAGGAGTAACTGTTTTCGAGATATAAGCAAAAAACAAAAAAACTGTTACCTTAATTAAGCGCTTGCATATAAGCAAATTTAGTACTACTAGTATCGTTATTATAAACGTTATTGTTATTAATATGACGACTAAAGACAACTCTAAGACTTTAGTGACTTTTGTCTCCTCCTTTTTCCTCTACTAAAGTGTTAGACACAATTAATTTAGTTTAATTTCAGTTTTTCAAACATTTTATTTTAAAGCAAATTTTTGTTAAATATTAAAAACTATAAAATGGCTTAGATTGCCTAAAAACACACATCACACATGATCTTTTGCATAGAAATGAGAAAACGCTCATGTAACACACAAAATAAGCTCCATTTTTCCTTATTAAAAGTATTATTATTATTATTACTTTTGTTACTATTACTATTATTATTATTATTATTTATATTGTTATTATTATTATTGTTATTATTATTATTATTAACTTTTGTATAGTAAATGTTTTTATACCAGTTTTAAAATGAGTTATTAATTTTAGACAATTTCTTGCCTAAAAACACAGATCACAGATGATTTCTTGCATACAAATGAGAAAACACTCATATAACACACAAAATAAGCTTCATTTTTGCTTAGAAAACTAAGCTTACTTTCATTACTATTATTATTATTTTTATTATTATTATTGTTATTATTATTATTATTATTATTATTATTATTGTTATTATTATTATTATTATTATTATTATTATTATTATTATTATTATTATTATTATTATTATTATTATTATTATTATTATTATTATTATTATTATTATTATTATTATTATTATTAAAAACCGATTATAACTTTTGTATAGTATTGTTTTTATACCAGTTTTAAAATGAGTGATTAATTTTAGCCAATTTCTTGCCTAAAAACTATAAAATGGC
>NC_087395.1:10415000-10500000 GCF_031307605.1 Tribolium castaneum | reverse complement strand
ACAAAATAAGCATCATTTTTGCTTAGAAAAACTAAGCTTTAATTTAGAAAGAAATTCATTATTATAAGTATTATTATCATTATTATTATTATTATTATTATTATTATTATTATTATTATTATTATTATTATTATTATTATTAATATTATTATTATTATTTCATTTATTACTATTGTTATTATTATTATTATTAACTTTTGTATAGTAAATGTTTTTATACCAGTTTTAAAATGAGTTATTAATTTTAGACAATTTCTTGCCTAAAAACACAGATCACAGATGATTTCTTGCATAGAAATGAGAAAACACTCATATAACACACAAAATAAGCTTCATTTTTGCTTAGAAAACTAAGCTTACTTTTATTACTATTATTATTATTATTATTATTATTATTATTATTATTATTATTATTATTATTATTATTATTATTATTATTATTATTATTATTATTATTATTGTTATTATTATTATTATTATTATTATTATTATTATTATTAAAAACTTATATTAAACAGACAGAAAACGTCGTATTCTGACACAAAAAAACGAATTACGTTATAGACTTGACGAGAACGGCGTATCTCGGACTCTTATAGGGTCAAAAAGTATCAGTTTGGATTAAAATAAATTATTTTTGTTAACTCTCAGTCTGAATTGTTCATCAGTTCAAACAAAAACGGCTTATTTTAGACGATCTTTTGCTTTGAACAAGAAAACTTACATCGAACAGACTAAAAACGTATTAATCTGGCATAAAAGAGCAATTTATGTATCACTTTAGATAAAGGCAGCTAATCCTATTCGTTTCATTGCTTAAAATAGACAAAATTGTTAATAAATCTAACAAAAACGCTGTATTCTAGCACAAAATACTAATTACAATATAGTTTCGACGAGAATAGCTTATTTGGAATGATTCTATGCTTCCAAACGAGTAAATTTTTATTAAACAGATGCCAAACATCATGTTTTGTCCTATGAAGACATTTTATATTGCAGTTTGTATTAAAACAAAATATTTTCGTTGATTCTTTGTTAGAAGCAGCAAACCTAACATTAAAGAATCTGAAAACTTTGTATTCGGACACAAACCACCGAATTTTGTATCAGTTTAGACAAAAACGGTTGATTTTCGACAATATTTTGCTTTGAACAAGAAAACTTATATCAAACTGACTAAAAACGTCTTATTTTAGCACAAAACAAAAGATTTGCGTTATAGTCTTAAAGCTGATTCATGCCACAGTTTGGATAAAAACCAAATATTTTTGTTAATTTATTGTTACAAACAAGAAACCTTACATCAAAGAAACTGAAAACCCCTTATTCAGGCACAGAAATTCGAATTACGTTTCAGTCTAGACAAAAACTGCTTATTTTAGACGATCTTTTGTCTTGAACACGAAAACTTACATTAAAAAGATTAAAAACGTCTTATTCTGGCTGAAAACTGCAAATTATATATAACTTTAGATAAAAGCAATTTATCCTGATTACTCCTTTACTTAGAATAGAGTAAACTTGTATAAAACTTAATGAAAACTTTAAATTTCGTCTCAAAGAAATAATTTACGTTATAGTTTTGACCAGCACTGTTTATTTCAAACGAATTTATGATTCGAAACTAATGAACTTTTATGGGGCAGATGCAAAACCACATATTACCATATAAAGCGTTGTTTTAAAGCAAAGTATTACCTTTTGCAACAAGAAATTTCACGTCAAAGAAACTGAAAACTTCGTATCCATGCATAAATATCGAATTACGTATCAGTTTAAGCAAATACAGCTTATTTTAAACGATTCCTTGCTATAAACAAGAAAAATTTTATCAAGCATATTGAAAACGTCTTATTCTCGAAAATAAGAGCAAATTATGTATCAGTTTTAACAAAAGCGGATTACTCTGTTTGATTCTATGCTTAGAGTAGAGTAAACTACTATAAAACGTAATGAAAACTCTATATTCAAGCTCAAAAGAACAAATTACGTTATAGTTTTGGCAAAAAAAATATTTCGGACGATTACATACTTCGAAGTAAGCAAACTTTAATTGAACAAGTGCAAAAGCTTTGCTTTAAAATAACGATTTATGTGGTAATATGGTATTTTGCATCTGTCCTATAAAAGTTTACTCGTTTTGCTCCATTGAATCATTCGAAATAAATTATTTTGACACAACAACAACGAAAATAATTTGTTTTTGTTTAAACTGTAACATAAGTCGCTTTTATAAAACGAACTAAGACGTTTGGCATCTGTTTAGTGAAAGTTTTCTTGTTTGGGGGCATAAAATCGTTTGAAATTAAAACTATAACGTAAATTATTTCTTTGTATTACTTTAAAGATTTGCGTTATAGTCTTGACGAGAACTGTTAATTTCAAACGATTCTATGGTTTGAAACCAGTATACTTTCACTGAACAGAGGCAAAACGTCTGATTTCGCCTTTAAAAAACGATTTATGTCACAGTTTGGATTAAAACCAATGATTTTCGTTTATTCATTGTTACAAACAAGAAACCTTACATCAAAGAAACTGAAAACCTCTTATTCAAGCCCAGAAAATCAAATTACGTTTCAGTCTAGACACAAATTGCTTATTTTAGACGACTCTTTCTTTTGAACACGAAAACTTACATTAAAAAGATTAAAAACGTCTTATTCTGGCTCAAAACTGCAAATTATGTATGACTTTGGATAAAAGCAGTTTATCCTGATTACTCCTTTGCTTAGAATATAGCAAACTTGTATAAAACTTAATGAAAACTTTAAATTTCGTCTCAAAGAAATAATTTACGTTATAGTTTTGACCAGAACTGTTAATTTCAAACGATTTTATGCCCCCAAACAAGAAAACTTTCACTAAACAAATGCCAAACGTCTTAGTTCGTTTTATAAAAGCGACTTATGATACAGTTTAAACAAAAACAAATTATTTTCGTTGTTGTTGTGTCAAAATAATTTATTTCGAATGATTCAATGGAGCGAAACGAGTAAACTTTTATAGGACAGATGCAAAATACCATATTACCACATAAATCGTTATTTTAAAGCAAAGTATTAGCTTTTGCACTTGTTCAATTAAAGTTTGCTTACTTCAAAGTATGAAATCGTCCGAAATATTTTTTTTTGCCAAAACTATAACGTAATTTGTTCTTTTGAGCTCGAATATAGAGTTTTCATTACGTTTTATAGTAGTTTACTCTACTCTAAGCATAGAATCAAACAGAGTAATCCGCTTTTGTTAAAACTGATACATAATTTGCTCTTATTTTCGAGAATAAGACGTTTTCAATATGCTTGATAAAATTTTTCTTGTTTATAGCAAGGAATCGTTTAAAATAAGCTGTATTTGCCTAAACTGATACGTAATTCGATATTTATGCATGGATACGAAGTTTTCAGTTTCTTTGACGTAAAATTTCTTTGCAAAAGGTAATACTTTGCTTTAAAACAACGTTTTATATGGTAATATGTGGTTTTGCATCTGCCCCATAAAAGTTCATTAGTATCGAATCATAAATTCGTTTGAAATAAACAGTGCTGGTCAAAACTATAATGTAAATTATTTCTTTGAGACGAAATTTAAAGTTTTCATTAAGTTTTATACAAGTTTGCTCTATTCTAAGCAAAGGAGTAATCAGGATAAATTGCTTTTATCTAGAGTAATATATAATTTGCAGTTTTCAACCAGAATAAGACGTTTTTAATCTTTTTAATGTAAGTTTTCGTGTTCAAAACAAAGGATCGTCTAAAATAAGCAGTTTTTGTCCAGACTGAAACGTAATTCGAATTTCTGTGCCTGAATAAGGGGTTTTCAGTTTCTTTGATGTAAGGTTTCTTGTTTGTAACAATGAATTAACAAAAATATTTGGTTTTTATCCAAACTGTGGCATGAATCAGCTTTAAGACTATAACGCAAATCTTTTGTTTTGTGCTAAAATAAGACGTTTTTAGTCAGTTTGATATAAGTTTTCTTGTTGAAAGCAAAATATTGTCGAAAATCAACCGTTTTTGTCTAAACTGATACAAAATTCGGTGGTTTGTGTCCGAATACAAAGTTTTCAGATTCTTTAATGTTAGGTTTGCTGCTTCTAACAAAGAATCAACGAAAATATTTTGTTTTAATACAAACTGCAATATAAAATGTCTTCATAGGACAAAACATGATGTTTGGCATCTGTTTAATAAAAATTTACTCGCTTGGAAGCATAGAATCATTTCAAATAAGCTATTCTCGTCGAAACTATAATGTAATTAGTATTTTGTGCTAGAATACAGCGTTTTTGTTAGATTTATTAACAATTTTGTCTATTTTAAGCAATGAAACGAATAGGATTAGCTGC
Organism: Tribolium castaneum; assembly: GCF_031307605.1. Taxonomy (NCBI): domain Eukaryota; kingdom Metazoa; phylum Arthropoda; class Insecta; order Coleoptera; family Tenebrionidae; genus Tribolium; species Tribolium castaneum. The sequence goes on along the minus strand of NC_087395.1, from coordinate 10,495,649 downwards.
CTTTATCTAAAGTGATACATAAATTGCTCTTTTATGCCAGATTAATACGTTTTTAGTCTGTTCGATGTAAGTTTTCTTGTTCAAAGCAAAAGATCGTCTAAAATAAGCCGTTTTTGTTTGAACTGATGAACAATTCAGACTGAGAGTCAACAAAAATAATTTGTTTTAATCCAAACTGATACTTTTTGACCCTATAAGAGTCCTATAAGAGTCCGAGATACGCCGTTCTCGTCAAGTCTATAACGTAATTCGTTTTTATGTGTCAGAATACGACGTTTTCTGTCTGTTTAATATAAGTTTTTATTAATAATAATAATAATAATAACAATAACAATAATAATAATAATAATAATAATAATAATAATAATAATAATAATAATAAAAATAATAATAGTAATAAAAGTAAGCTTAGTTTTCTAAGCAAAAATGAAGCTTATTTTGTGTGTTATATGAGCGTTTTCTCATTTCTATGCAAGAAATCATCTGTGATGTGTTTTTAGGCAAGAAATTGTCTAAAATTAATAACTCATTTTAAAACTGGTATAAAAACATTTACTATACAAAAGTTAATAATAATAATAATAATAATAATAATAATAATAATATTATAAATAATAATAATAATAGTAATAATAATAATAATAATAATAATAATAATAATAGTAATAAAAGTAAGCTTAGTTTTCTAAGCAAAAATGAAGCTTATTTTGTGTGTTATATGAGCGTTTTCTCATTTCTATGCAAGAGATCATCTGAGATTTGTGTTTTTAGGCAAGAAATTGTCTAAAATTAATAACTCATTTTAAAACTGGTATAAAAACATTTACTATACAAAAGTTATAATCGGTTAATAATAATAATAATAATAATAATAATAGCAATAATAAAAATAATAGAAATAATAATAATAATAATAAAAATAATAATAATAGTAGTAATAAAAGTAAGCTAGGTTTTGTAAGCAAAAATGAAGTTTATTTTGTGTTATATGAGCGTTTTCTCATTTCTATGCAAAAGATAATGTGTGATCTGTGTTTTTAGACAATCTAAGCCATTTTATAGTTTTTAGGCAAGAAATTGGCTAAAACTAATCACTCGTTTTAAAACTGATATAAAAACAATACTATACAAAAGTAATAATCGGTTTTTAATAATAATAATTATAATAATAATATTAATAATAATAATAATAACAATAATAATAATAATAATAATAATAATAATAATAACAATAATATTAATAAAAATAATAATAATAGTAATAAAAGTAAGCTTAGTTTTCTAAGCAAAAATGAAGCTTATTTTGTGTGTTATATGAGTGTTTTCTCATTTCTATGCAAGAAATCATCTGTGATTTGTGTTTTTAGGCAAGAAATTGTCTAAAATTAATAACTCATTTTAAAACTGGTATAAAAACATTTACTATACAAAAGTTAATAATAATAATAATAATAATAATAATAATAATAATAATAATAGTAATAGTTACAAAAGTAATAATAATAATAATATTTTTAATAAGGAAAAATGGAGCTTATTTTGTGTTACATGAGCGTTTTCTCATTTCTATGCAAAAGATCATGTGTGATCTGTGTTTTTAGGCAATCTAAGCCATTTTATAGTTTTTAATATTTAACAAAAATTAGCTTTAAAATAAAATGTTTGAAAAACTGAAATTAAACTAAATTAATTGAGTCTAACACTTTAGTAGAGGAAAAACGAGGAGACATAAAAGTCACAAGTCTTAGAGTTGTCTTTAGTCGTCATAATAATAACAATAACATTTATAATAGCAATACTAGTAGTACTAAATTTGCTTATATGCAAGCGCATATTAATTATTAATTAAGGTAACAGTTTTTTTGTTTTTTGCTTATATCTCGAAAACAGTTACTCCAATCAATTTTTACTTTTTCACCAAAATTAAAGGTGATAAAATTTCCTACAAAATAGTTATTTGCATTTTTCATGTAGAACTAACCATAAGCGAGATATAAGTTAAATAATTAATAATTGAAAAAAAGTGTTTTAACAGAGAATGTCTTGTGATTTAAAATACACTTAATTTATTGGGTCCAATACTTTATTAGAAGAAAAAAAGGTGACATAAAAGTCACTGAAGTCTTCAGAGTCGTTTTTAAATGCTGCATTTTCGTCTCAAGTTTTTAGTCGTCAAATTAATAACAATAACATTAATAATAATAATACTAATATTACTAAATTTGCTTATATGCAAGTGCTTAATAAAGGTAACAGTTTCTTGCTTATATCTCGAAAACAGTTACTCTTATCAATTTTTATTTTTTTACTAAAATTAAAGCTGATAAAATTTCCTACAAAATAGTTATTTGCATTTTTCATGTAGGACTAACCATAAGCGAGATATAAGTTTGAAAATAATCAATATTTACAAAAAAAAGTGCTTTAACAGAAAATGTCTTGTGATTTAAAATACACTTAATTTATTGGGTCCAATACTTTATTAGAAAAAAAAGGAAGTGACTTAAAAGTCACTGAAGTCTTCAGAGTCGTTTTTAAATGCTGCATTTTCGTCTTCGTCTCAAACATTGAAAACTGAATTACATTTTTGTTTAGTAACTGTTACAGTTTTCACTTTGGTTTTTTGCTTATATCTCGAAAACAGTTACTCCTATAAATTTTTATCTTTCCTTCAAAATTAAAGCTGATAAAATTTCCTACAAAATAGTTTTTATCATTTTTTTTGTAGGACCAACCATAAGCGAGTTATAGAGTTGGATATAAATAATCTTTAACAAAAATTTGCTTTAAAATAAAATGTTTGAAAAACCGAAATTAAACTAAATTAATTGGGTCTAACACTTTAGTAGAGGAAAAAGGAGGAGACGTAAAAGTCACCAAAGTCTTCAGAGTCGTTTTTAATCGTCATATTAATAACAATAACATTAATAATAATAATACTAATAATACTAAATTTGCTTATATGCAAACGCTTAATTGAGGTAACAGTTTTTTTTAGTTTCTTGATTATATCTCGAAAACAGTTACTCCTATCAATTTTTATCTTTTTACTAAAATTAAAGCTGATAAAATTTCCTACAAAATAGTTATTTGCATTTTTCATGTAGAACTAACCATAAGCGAGATAGAAGTTTGAAAATAATTAATATTTAAAAAAAATGTGCTTTAAGAGAAAATGTCTTGTGATTTAAAATACACTTAATTTATTGGGACCAATACTCTATTAGAAGAAAAAGGAGGTGACATAAAAGTCACTGAAGTCTTCAGAGTCGTTTTTAAATGCTGCATTTTCGTCTTCGTCTCAAACATTGAAAACTGAATTACATTTTTGTTCAGTAACTGTAACAGTTTTCACTTTGGTTTTTTGCTTATATCTCGAAAACAATTACTCCTATCAATTTTTATCTTTCTTTCAAAATTAAAGCTGATAAAATTTTCTACAAAATAGTTATTTGTATTTCTTTTGTAAGACCAACCATAAGCGAGTTATAGAGTTGGATATAAATAATCTTTAACAAAAATTTGCTTAAAAATAAAATGTTTGAAAAACCGAAATTAAACTAAATTAATTGGGTATAATACTTTAGTATAGGAAAAAGGAGAAGACATAAAAGTCACTAAATGTTTCAGAGTCGTCTTTAGTCGTCATATTAATAACAATAACATTAATAATAATAATACTAATAGTACTAAATTTGCTTATATGCAAGCGCTTTATTAAGGTAACAGTTTTTTGGTTTCTTGCTTATATCTCGAAAACAGTTACTCCTATCAATTTTTACCTTTTTATCAAAATTAAAACTGATAAAATTTCCTACAAAACAGTTATTTCCATTTTTTTGTAGGACCAACCATAAGCGAGTTATAGAGTTGGATATAAATAATCTTTAACAAAAATTTGCTTTAAAATAAAATGTTTGAAAAACCGATATTAAACTAAATTAATTGGGTCTAACACTTTAGTAAGGAAAAAGGAGAAGACATAAAAATCACCAAAGTCTTCAGAGTTGTTTTTAGTACTAAATTTGCTTATATGCAAGCGCTTAATTAAGGTAACAGTTTTTTGGTTTCTTGCTTATATCTCGAAAACAGTTACTCCTATCAATTTTTATCTTTTTACTAAAATTAAAGCTGATAAAATTTCCTACAAAATAGTAATTTGCATTTTTCATGTAGGACTAACCATAAGCGAGATATAAGTTTGAAAATAATTAATATTTAAAAAAAAAGTGTTTTAACAGAAAATGTCTTGTGATTTAAAATACACTTAATTTAATGGGTCCAATACTTTATTAGAAGAAAAAGGAGGTGACATAAAAGTCACTGAAGTCTTCAGAGTCGATTTTAAATGCTGCATTTTCGTCTTTGTCTCAAACATTGAAAACTGAATTACATTTTTGTTTAGTAACAGTTACAGTTTTCTTATTGGTTTTTTGCTTATATCTCGAAAACAGTTACTCCTATCAATTTTTATCTTTTTTTCAAAATCAAAGCTGATAAAATTTCCTACAAAATAGTTATTGGCATTTTTTTTGTAGGACTAACCATAAGCGAGTTATAGAGTTGGATATAAATAATCTTTAACAAAAATTTGCTTTAAAATAAAATGTTTGAAAAACCGAAATTAAACTAAATTAATTAAAACTAACACTTTAGTTGAGGAAAAAGGAGAAGACATAAAAGTCACCAAAGTCTTGAGAGTCGTTTTTAGTCGTCATATTAATAACAATAACATTAATAATAATAATATTAATAGTACTAAATTTGCTTATATGCAAGCGCTTTATTAAGGTAACAGTTTTTTGGTTTCTTGCTTATATCTCGAAAACAGTTACTCCTATCAATTTTTATCTTTTTACTAAAATTAAAGCTGATAAAATTTCCTACAAAATAGTTATTTGTATTTTTCTTGTAGGACCAAGCATAAGCGAGTTATAGAGATAGATATAAATAATATTTAACAAAAATTTGCTTTAAAATAAAATGTTTGAAATACTGAAATTAAACTAAATTAATTGTGTCTAACACTTTAGTATAGGAAAAAGGAGAAGACATAAAAGTCACCATAGTCTTCAGAGTCGTTTTTAGTCGTCATATTAATAACAATAACATTAATAATAATAATACTAATAGTACTAAATTTGCTTATATGCAAGCGCTTTATTAAGGTAACAGTTTTTTGGTTTCTTGCTTATATCTCGAAAACAGTTACTCCTATCAATTTTTATCTGTTTACTAAAATTAAAGCTGATAAAATTTCCTACAAAATAGTTATTTGCATTTTTCATGTAAGACTAACTACAAGCGAGATGTAAGTTTGAAAATAATCAATATTTAAAAAAAAAGTGCTTTAACAGAAAATGTCTTGTGATTTGAAATACACTTAATTTATTGGGTCCAATACATTATTAGAAGAAAAAGGAGGTGACTTAAAAATCACAGAAGTATTCAGAGTCGTTTTTAAATGCTGCATTTTTGTCTTCGTCTCAAACATTGAAAACTGAATTACATTTTTGTTTAGTAACTGTAACAGTTTTCACTTTGGTTTTTTGCTTATATCTCGAAAACTATTATTCCTATCAATTTTTATCTTTTTTTCAAAATTAAAGCTGATAAAATTTCCTACAAAATAGTTATTTGCATTTTTCTTGTCGGACGAACCATAAGCGAGTTATAGAGTTGGATATAAATAATATTTAACAAAAACTTGCTTTAAAATTAAATGTTTGAAAAACTAAAAAATAAAATTTCCTACAAAATAGTAATTTGCATTTTTCATGTAGGACTAACCATAAGCGAGATATAAGTTTTAAAATAATTAATATTTAAAAAAAAAAGTGCTTTAACAGAAAATGTCTTGTGATTTAAAATACACTTAATTTATTGGGCCCAATACTTTATTAGAAGAAAAAGGAGGTGACATAAAAGTCACTAAATGTTTCAGAGTCGTCTTTAGTCGTCATATTAATAACAATAACATTAATAATAATAATACTAATAGTACTAAATTTGCTTATATGCAAGCGCTTTATTAAGGTAACAGTTTTTTGGTTTCTTGCTTATATCTCGAAAACAGTTACTCCTATCAATTTTTACCTTTTTATCAAAATTAAAACTGATAAAATTTCCTACAAAACAGTTATTTCCATTTTTTTGTAGGACCAACCATAAGCGAGTTATAGAGTTGGATATAAATAATCTTTAACAAAAATTTGCTTTAAAATAAAATGTTTGAAAAACCGATATTAAACTAAATTAATTGGGTCTAACACTTTAGTAAGGAAAAAGGAGAAGACATAAAAATCACCAAAGTCTTCAGAGTTGTTTTTAGTACTAAATTTGCTTATATGCAAGCGCTTAATTAAGGTAACAGTTTTTTGGTTTCTTGCTTATATCTCGAAAACAGTTACTCCTATCAATTTTTATCTTTTTACTAAAATTAAAGCTGATAAAATTTCCTACAAAATAGTAATTTGCATTTTTCATGTAGGACTAACCATAAGCGAGATATAAGTTTGAAAATAATTAATATTTAAAAAAAAAGTGTTTTAACAGAAAATGTCTTGTGATTTAAAATACACTTAATTTAATGGGTCCAATACTTTATTAGAAGAAAAAGGAGGTGACATAAAAGTCACTGAAGTCTTCAGAGTCGATTTTAAATGCTGCATTTTCGTCTTTGTCTCAAACATTGAAAACTGAATTACATTTTTGTTTAGTAACAGTTACAGTTTTCTTATTGGTTTTTTGCTTATATCTCGAAAACAGTTACTCCTATCAATTTTTATCTTTTTTTCAAAATCAAAGCTGATAAAATTTCCTACAAAATAGTTATTGGCATTTTTTTTGTAGGACTAACCATAAGCGAGTTATAGAGTTGGATATAAATAATCTTTAACAAAAATTTGCTTTAAAATAAAATGTTTGAAAAACCGAAATTAAACTAAATTAATTAAAACTAACACTTTAGTTGAGGAAAAAGGAGAAGACATAAAAGTCACCAAAGTCTTGAGAGTCGTTTTTAGTCGTCATATTAATAACAATAACATTAATAATAATAATACTAATAGTACTAAATTTGCTTATATGCAAGCGCTTTATTAAGGTAACAGTTTTTTGGTTTCTTGCTTATATCTCGAAAACAGTTACTCCTATCAATTTTTATCTTTTTACTAAAATAAAAGCTGATAAAATTTCCTACAAAATAGTTATTTGTATTTTTCTTGTAGGACCAAGCATAAGCGAGTTATAGAGATAGATATAAATAATATTTAACAAAAATTTGCTTTAAAATAAAATGTTTGAAATACTGAAATTAAACTAAATTAATTGTGTCTAACACTTTAGTATAGGAAAAAGGAGAAGACATAAAAGTCACCATAGTCTTCAGAGTCGTTTTTAGTCGTTATATTAATAACAATAACATTAATAATAATAATACTAATAGTACTAAATTTGCTTATATGCAAGCGCTTTATTAAGGTAACAGTTTTTTGGTTTCTTGCTTATATCTCGAAAACAGTTACTCCTATCAATTTTTATCTGTTTACTAAAATTAAAGCTGATAAAATTTCCTACAAAATAGTTTTTTGCATTTTTCATGTAAGACTAACTACAAGCGAGATGTAAGTTTGAAAATAATCAATATTTAAAAAAAAAGTGCTTTAACAGAAAATGTCTTGTGATTTGAAATACACTTAATTTATTGGGTCCAATACATTATTAGAAGAAAAAGGAGGTGACTTAAAAGTCACAGAAGTATTCAGAGTCGTTTTTAAATGCTGCATTTTTGTCTTCGTCTCAAACATTGAAAACTGAATTACATTTTTGTTTAGTAACTGTAACAGTTTTCACTTTGGTTTTTTGCTTATATCTCGAAAACTATTATTCCTATCAATTTTTATCTTTTTTTCAAAATTAAAGCTGATAAAATTTCCTACAAAATAGTTATTTGCATTTTTCTTGTCGGACGAACCATAAGCGAGTTAAAGAGTTGGATATAAATAATATTTAACAAAAACTTGCTTTAAAATTAAATGTTTGAAAAACTAAAAAATAAAATTTCCTACAAAATAGTAATTTGCATTTTTCATGTAGGACTAACCATAAGCGAGATATAAGTTTAAAAATAATTAATATTTAAAAAAAAAAGTGCTTTAACAGAAAATGTCTTGTGATTTAAAATACACTTAATTTATTGGGCCCAATACTTTATTAGAAGAAAAAGGAGGTGACATAAAAGTCACCAAAGTCTTGAGAGTCGTTCTTAGTCGTCATATCAATAACAATAACATTAATAATAATAATAATACTAATAGTACTAAATTTGCTTATATGCAAGCGCTTAATTAAGGTAACAGTTTTTTGCTTATATCTCGAAAACTTACATTTTTGTTCAGTAACTGTAACAGTTTTTACTTTGGTTTTTTGCTTATATCTCGAAAACAATTACTCCTATCAATTTTTATCTTTCTTTCAAAATTAAAGCTGATAAAATTTCCTACAAAATAGTTATTTGCATTTCTTTTGTAAGACCAACCATAAGCGAGTTATAGAGTTGGATATAAATAATCTTTAACAAAAATTTGCTTTAAAATAAAATGTTTGAAAAACCGAAATTAAACTAAATTAATTAAAACTAACACTTTAGTTGAGGAAAAAGGAGAAGACATAAAAGTCACCAAAGTCTTGAGAGTCGTTTTTAGTCGTCATATTAATAACAATAACATTAATAATAATAATACTAATAGTACTAAATTTGCTTATATGCAAGCGCTTTATTAAGGTAACAGTGTTTTGGTTTCTTGCTTATATCTCGAAAACAGTTACTTCTATCAATTTTTATCTTTTTACTAAAATTAAAGCTGATAAAATTTTCTACAAAATAGTTATTTGTATTTTTCTTGTAGGACCAAGCATAAGCGAGTTATAGAGATAGATATAAATAATATTTAACAAAAATTTGCTTTAAAATAAAATGTTTGAAATACTGAAATTAAACTAAATTAATTGTGTCTAACACTTTAGTATAGGAAAAAGGAGAAGACATAAAAGTCACCAAAGTTTTCAGAGTCGTTTTTAGTCGTCATATTAATAACAATAACATTAATAATAATAATACTAATAGTACTAAATTTGCTTATATGCAAGCGCTTTATTAAGGTAACAGTTTTTTGGTTTCTTGCTTATATCTCGAAAACAGTTACTCCTATCAATTTTTATCTGTTTACTAAAACTAAAGCTGATAAAATTTCCTACAAAATAGTTATTTGCATTTTTCATGTAATACTAACCACAAGCGAGATGTAAGTTTGAAAATAATCAATATTTAAAAAAAAAGTGCTTTAACAGAAAATGTCTTGTGATTTGAAATACACTTAATTTATTGGGTCCAATACATTATTAGAAGAAAAAGGAGGTGACTTAAAAGTCACAGAAGTATTCAGAGTCGTTTTTAAATGCTGCATTTTCGTCTTCGTCTCAAACATTGAAAACTGAATTACATTTTTGTTTAGTAACTGTAACAGTTTTCACTTTGGTTTTTTGCTTATATCTCGAAAACTATTATTCCTATCAATTTTTATCTTTCTTTCAAAATTAAAGCTGATAAAATTTCCTACAAAATAGTTATTTGCATTTTTCTTGTAGGACGAACCATAAGCGAGTTATAGAGTTGGATATAAATAATATTTAACAAAAACTTGCTTTAAAATTAAATGTTTGAAAAACTAAAAAATAAAATTTCCTACAAAATAGTAATTTGCATTTTTCATGTAGGACTAACCATAAGCGAGATATAAGTTTAAAAATAATTAATATTTAAAAAAAAGTGCTTTAACAGAAAATGTCTTGTGATTTAAAATACACTTAATTTATTGGGTCCAATATTTTATTAGAAGAAAAAGGAGGTGACATAAAAGTCACCAAAGTCTTGAGAGTCGTTCTTAGTCGTCATATCAATAACAATAACATTAATAATAATAATAATACTAATAGTACTAAATTTGCTTATATGCAAGCGCTTAATTAAGGTAACAGTTTCTTGCTTACATCTCGAAAACTTACATTTTTGTTCAGTAACTGTAACAGTTTTTACTTTGGTTTTTTGCTTATATCTCGAAAACAATTACTCCTATCAATTTTTATCTTTCTTTCAAAATTAAAGCTGATAAAATTTCCTACAAAATAATTATTTGCATTTCTTTTGTAAGACCAACCATAAGCGAGTTATAGAGTTGGATATAAATAATCTTTAACAAAAATTTGCTTTAAAATAAAACGTTTGAAAAACCGAAATTAAACTAAATTAATTGATTCTAACACTTTAGTAGAGGAAAAAGGAGGAGACGTAAAAGTCACCAAAGTCTTCAGAGTCGTTTTTAATCGTCATATTAATAACAATAACATTAATAATAATAATACTAATAATACTAAATTTGCTTATATGCAAACGCTTAATTAAGGTAACAGTTTTTTGGTTTCTTGATTATGTCTCGAAAACAGTTACTCCTATCAATTTTTATCTTTTTACTAAAATTAAAGCTGATAAAATTTCCTACAAAATAGTTATTTGCATTTTTTATGTAGGACTAACCATAAGCGAGATATAAGTTTGAAAATAATTAATATTTAAAAAAAAAGTGCTTTAACAGAAAATGTCTTGTGATTTAAAATACACTTAATTTATTGGGTCCAATACTTTATTAGAAGAAAAAATAGGTGACATAAAAGTGACTGACGTCTTTAGAGTCGTTTTTAAATGCTGCATTTTCGTCTTCGTCTCAAACATTGAAAACTGAATTACATTTTTGTTCAGTAACAGTTACAGTTTTCTTATTGGTTTTTTGCTTATATCTCGAAAACAGTTACTCTTATCAATTTTTATCTTTCTTTTAAAATTAAAGCTGATAAAATTTCCTTCAAAATAGTTATTTGCATTTTTCATGTAAGACTAACCATAAGCGAGATATAAGTTTAAAAATTATTAATATTTAAAAAAAAGTGCTTTAACAGAAAATGTCTTGTGATTTAAAATACACTTAATTTATTGGGTCCAATACTTTATTAGAAGAAAAAGGAGGTGACATAAAAGTCGCTGAAGTCTTCAGAGTCGTTTTTAAATGCTGCATTTTCGTCTTCCTCTCAAACATTGAAAACTGAATTACATTTTTGTTCAGTAACAGTTACAGTTTTCTTATTGGTTTTTTGCTTATATCTCGAAAACAGTTACTCCTATCAATTTTTATCTTTTTTTCAAAATTAAAGCTGATAAAATTTCCTACAAAATAGTTATTTGCATTTTTCTTGTAAGACCAACCATAAGCGAGTTATAGAGTTAGATATAAATAATATTTAAGAAATGTTATTGTTATTAATATGACGACTAAAGACGACTCTGAAACCTTTAGTGACATTTATGTCTTCTCCTTTTATTATATTTATTTTTATTTATATAATTATTTTGTAGGAAATTTTATCAGCTTTAATTTTAAAAGAAAGATAAAAATTGATAGGAGTAACTGTTTTCGAGATATAAGCAAAAAACCAATAAGAAAACTGCAACTGTTACTGAACAAAAATGTAATTCAGTTTTCAATGTTTGAGACGAATTCGAAAATGCATCATTTAAAATCGACTCTGAAGACTTCAGTGACTTATATGTCACCTCCTTTTTCTTCTAATAAAGTATTGGACCCAATAAATTAAGTGTATTTTAAATCACAAGACATTTTCTGTTAAAGCACTTTTTTTTTAAATATTGATTATTTTCAAACTTATATCTCGCTTATGGTTAGTCCTACATGAAAAATGCAAATAACTATTTTGTAGGAAATTTTATCAGCTTTAATTTTAGTAAACAGATAAAAATTGATAGGAGTAACTGTTTTCGAGATATAAGCAAGAAACCAAAAAACTGTTACCTTAATAAAGCGCTTGCATATAAGCAAATTTAGTACTATTAGTATTATTATTATTAATGTTATTGTTATTAATATGACGACTAAAAACGACTCTGAAGACTTTGGTGACTTTTATGTCTTCTCCTTTTTCCTATACTAAAGTGTTAGTCTTAATTAATTTAGTTTAATTTCGGTTTTTCAAACATTTTATTTTAAAGCAAATTTTTGTTAAAGATTATTTATATCCAACTCTATAACTCGCTTATGGTTGGTCCTACAAAAAAAATGCCAATAACTATTTTGTAGGAAATTTTATCAGCTTTGATTTTGAAAGAAAGATAAAAATTGATAGGAGTAACTGTTTTCGAGATATAAGCAAAAAACCAATAAGAAAACTGTAACTGTTACTAAACAAAAATGTAATTCAGTATTCAATGTTTGAGACAAAGACGAAAATGCAGCATTTAAAATCGACTCTGAAGACTTCAGCGACTTTTATGTCACCTCCTTTTTCTTCTAATAAAGTATTGGACCCATTAAATTAAGTGTATTTTAAATCACAAGACATTTTCTGTTAAAGCACTTTTTTTTTTAATATTAATTATTTTCAAACTTATATCTCGCTTATGGTTAGTCCTACATGAAAAATGCAAATTACTATTTTGTAGGAAATTTTATCAGCTTTAATTTTAGTAAAAAGATAAAAATTGATAGGAGTAACAGTTTTCGAGATATAAGCAAGAAACCAAAAAACTGTTACCTTAATTAAGCGCTTGCATATAAGCAAATTTAGTACTAAAAACAACTCTGAAGACTTTGGTGATTTTTATGTCTTTTCCTTTTTCCTCTACTAAAGTGTTAGACCCAATTAATTTAGTTTAATATCGGTTTTTCAAACATTTTATTTTAAAGCAAATTTTTGTTAAAGATTATTTATATCCAACTCTATAACTCGCTTATGGTTGGTCCTACAAAAAATGGAAATAACTATTTTGTAGGAAATTTTATCAGCTTTAATTTTGAAAGAAAGATAAATTTTGATAGGAGTAACTGTTTTCGAGATATAAGCAAAAAACCAATAAGAAAACTCTAACTGTTACTGAACAAAAATGTAACTCAGTTTTCAATGTTTGAGACGAAGACAAAAATGAAGCATTTATTTAAGAGTCGTTTTTAATCGTCATATTAATAACAATAACATTAATAATAATAATACTAATAATACTAAATTTGCTTATATGCAAACGCTTAATTAAGGTAACAGTTTTTTGGTTTCTTGATTATATCTCGAAAACAGTTACTCCTATCAATTTTTATCTTTTTACTAAAATTAAAGCTGATAAAATTTCCTACAAAATAGTTATTTGCATTTTTCATGTAGGACTAACCATAAGCGAGATATAAGTTTGAAAATAATTATTATTTAAAAAAAAAGTGCTTTAACAGAAAATGTCTTGTGATTTAAAATACACTTAATTTATTGGGTCCAATACTTTATTAGAAGAAAAAGGAGGTGACATAAAAGTCACTGACGTCTTCAGAGTCGTTTTTAAATGCTGCATTTTTGTCTTCGTCTCAAACATTGAAAACTGAGTTACATTTTTGTTCAGTAACAGTTACAGTTTTCTTATTGGTTTTTTGCTTATATCTCGAAAACAGTTACTCCTATCAAATTTTACCTTTCTTTCAAAATTAAAGCTGATAAAATTTTCAACAAAATAGTTATTTACATTTTTCTTGTAGGACCAAGCATAAACGAGTTATAGAGTTGGATATAAATAATATTTAACAAAAATTTGCTTTAAAATAAAATGCTTGAAAAACCGGAATTAAACTAAATTAATTGTGTCTAACACTTTAGTAGAGGAAAAAGGAAAAGACATAAAAGTCACTAAATGTTTCAGAGTCGTCTTTAGTCGCCCTATTAATAACAATAACATTAATAATAATAATACTAATATTACTAAATTTGCTTATATGCAAGCGCTTAATTAAGGTAACAGTTTCTTGCTTATATCTCGAAAACAGTTACTCCTATCAATTTTTATCTTTTTACTAAAATTAAAGCTGATAAAATTTCCTACAAAATAGTTATTTGCATTTTTTATGTAGGACTAACCATAAGCGAGATAGAAGTTTGAAAATAATTAATATTTAAAAAAAAAGTGCTTTAACAGAAAATGTCTTGTGATTTAAAATACACTTAATTTATTGGGACCAATACTCTATTAGAAGAAAAAGGAAGTGACATAAAAGTCACTGAAGTCTTCAGAGTCGTTTTTAAATGCTACATTTTCGTCTTCGTCTCAAACATTGAAAACTGAATTACATTTTTGTTCAGTAACTGTAACAGTTTTCACTTTGGTTTTTTGCTTATATCTCGAAAACAATTACTCCTATCAATTTTTATCTTTCTTTCAAAATTAAAGCTGATAAAATTTCCTACAAAATAGTTATTTGCATTTCTTTTGTAAGACCAACCATAAGCGAGTTATAGAGTTGGATATAAATAATCTTTAACAAAAATTTGCTTTAAAATAAAATGTTTGAAAAACCGAAATTAAACTAAATTAATTGGGTCTAACACTTTAGTATAGGAAAAAGGAGAAGACATAAAAGTCACTAAATGTTTCAGAGTCGTCTTTAGTCGTCATATTAATAACAATAACATTAATAATAATAATACTAATAGTACTAAATTTGCTTATATGCAAGCGCTTTATTAAGGTAACAGTTTTTTGGTTTCTTGCTTATATCTCGAAAACAGTTACTCCTATCAATTTTTACCTTATTTTCAAAATTAAAGCTGATAAAAGTTCCTACAAAATATTTATTTCCATTTTTTTGTAGGACCAACCATAAGCGAGTTATAGAGTTGGATATAAATAATATTTAACAAAAACTTGCTTTAAAATTAAATGTTTGAAAAACTAAAAAATAAAATTTCCTACAAAATAGTAATTTGCATTTTTCATGTAGGACTAACCATAAGCGAGATATAAGTTTAAAAATAATTAATATTTAAAAAAAAAAGTGCTTTAACAGAAAATGTCTTGTGATTTAAAATACACTTAATTTATTGGGCCCAATACTTTATTAGAAGAAAAAGGAGGTGACATAAAAGTCACCAAAGTCTTGAGAGTCGTTCTTAGTCGTCATATCAATAACAATAACATTAATAATAATAATAATACTAATAGTACTAAATTTGCTTATATGCAAGCGCTTAATTAAGGTAACAGTTTTTTGCTTATATCTCGAAAACTTACATTTTTGTTCAGTAACTGTAACAGTTTTTACTTTGGTTTTTTGCTTATATCTCGAAAACAATTACTCCTATCAATTTTTATCTTTCTTTCAAAATTAAAGCTGATAAAATTTCCTACAAAATAGTTATTTGCATTTCTTTTGTAAGACCAACCATAAGCGAGTTATAGAGTTGGATATAAATAATCTTTAACAAAAATTTGCTTTAAAATAAAATGTTTGAAAAACCGAAATTAAACTAAATTAATTAAAACTAACACTTTAGTTGAGGAAAAAGGAGAAGACATAAAAGTCACCAAAGTCTTGAGAGTCGTTTTTAGTCGTCATATTAATAACAATAACATTAATAATAATAATACTAATAGTACTAAATTTGCTTATATGCAAGCGCTTTATTAAGGTAACAGTGTTTTGGTTTCTTGCTTATATCTCGAAAACAGTTACTTCTATCAATTTTTATCTTTTTACTAAAATTAAAGCTGATAAAATTTTCTACAAAATAGTTATTTGTATTTTTCTTGTAGGACCAAGCATAAGCGAGTTATAGAGATAGATATAAATAATATTTAACAAAAATTTGCTTTAAAATAAAATGTTTGAAATACTGAAATTAAACTAAATTAATTGTGTCTAACACTTTAGTATAGGAAAAAGGAGAAGACATAAAAGTCACCAAAGTTTTCAGAGTCGTTTTTAGTCGTCATATTAATAACAATAACATTAATAATAATAATACTAATAGTACTAAATTTGCTTATATGCAAGCGCTTTATTAAGGTAACAGTTTTTTGGTTTCTTGCTTATATCTCGAAAACAGTTACTCCTATCAATTTTTATCTGTTTACTAAAACTAAAGCTGATAAAATTTCCTACAAAATAGTTATTTGCATTTTTCATGTAATACTAACCACAAGCGAGATGTAAGTTTGAAAATAATCAATATTTAAAAAAAAAGTGCTTTAACAGAAAATGTCTTGTGATTTGAAATACACTTAATTTATTGGGTCCAATACATTATTAGAAGAAAAAGGAGGTGACTTAAAAGTCACAGAAGTATTCAGAGTCGTTTTTAAATGCTGCATTTTCGTCTTCGTCTCAAACATTGAAAACTGAATTACATTTTTGTTTAGTAACTGTAACAGTTTTCACTTTGGTTTTTTGCTTATATCTCGAAAACTATTATTCCTATCAATTTTTATCTTTCTTTCAAAATTAAAGCTGATAAAATTTCCTACAAAATAGTTATTTGCATTTTTCTTGTAGGACGAACCATAAGCGAGTTATAGAGTTGGATATAAATAATATTTAACAAAAACTTGCTTTAAAATTAAATGTTTGAAAAACTAAAAAATAAAATTTCCTACAAAATAGTAATTTGCATTTTTCATGTAGGACTAACCATAAGCGAGATATAAGTTTAAAAATAATTAATATTTAAAAAAAAGTGCTTTAACAGAAAATGTCTTGTGATTTAAAATACACTTAATTTATTGGGTCCAATATTTTATTAGAAGAAAAAGGAGGTGACATAAAAGTCACCAAAGTCTTGAGAGTCGTTCTTAGTCGTCATATCAATAACAATAACATTAATAATAATAATAATACTAATAGTACTAAATTTGCTTATATGCAAGCGCTTAATTAAGGTAACAGTTTCTTGCTTACATCTCGAAAACTTACATTTTTGTTCAGTAACTGTAACAGTTTTTACTTTGGTTTTTTGCTTATATCTCGAAAACAATTACTCCTATCAATTTTTATCTTTCTTTCAAAATTAAAGCTGATAAAATTTCCTACAAAATAATTATTTGCATTTCTTTTGTAAGACCAACCATAAGCGAGTTATAGAGTTGGATATAAATAATCTTTAACAAAAATTTGCTTTAAAATAAAACGTTTGAAAAACCGAAATTAAACTAAATTAATTGATTCTAACACTTTAGTAGAGGAAAAAGGAGGAGACGTAAAAGTCACCAAAGTCTTCAGAGTCGTTTTTAATCGTCATATTAATAACAATAACATTAATAATAATAATACTAATAATACTAAATTTGCTTATATGCAAACGCTTAATTAAGGTAACAGTTTTTTGGTTTCTTGATTATGTCTCGAAAACAGTTACTCCTATCAATTTTTATCTTTTTACTAAAATTAAAGCTGATAAAATTTCCTACAAAATAGTTATTTGCATTTTTTATGTAGGACTAACCATAAGCGAGATATAAGTTTGAAAATAATTAATATTTAAAAAAAAAGTGCTTTAACAGAAAATGTCTTGTGATTTAAAATACACTTAATTTATTGGGTCCAATACTTTATTAGAAGAAAAAATAGGTGACATAAAAGTGACTGACGTCTTTAGAGTCGTTTTTAAATGCTGCATTTTCGTCTTCGTCTCAAACATTGAAAACTGAATTACATTTTTGTTCAGTAACAGTTACAGTTTTCTTATTGGTTTTTTGCTTATATCTCGAAAACAGTTACTCTTATCAATTTTTATCTTTCTTTTAAAATTAAAGCTGATAAAATTTCCTTCAAAATAGTTATTTGCATTTTTCATGTAAGACTAACCATAAGCGAGATATAAGTTTAAAAATTATTAATATTTAAAAAAAAGTGCTTTAACAGAAAATGTCTTGTGATTTAAAATACACTTAATTTATTGGGTCCAATACTTTATTAGAAGAAAAAGGAGGTGACATAAAAGTCGCTGAAGTCTTCAGAGTCGTTTTTAAATGCTGCATTTTCGTCTTCCTCTCAAACATTGAAAACTGAATTACATTTTTGTTCAGTAACAGTTACAGTTTTCTTATTGGTTTTTTGCTTATATCTCGAAAACAGTTACTCCTATCAATTTTTATCTTTTTTTCAAAATTAAAGCTGATAAAATTTCCTACAAAATAGTTATTTGCATTTTTCTTGTAAGACCAACCATAAGCGAGTTATAGAGTTAGATATAAATAATATTTAAGAAATGTTATTGTTATTAATATGACGACTAAAGACGACTCTGAAACCTTTAGTGACATTTATGTCTTCTCCTTTTATTATATTTATTTTTATTTATATAATTATTTTGTAGGAAATTTTATCAGCTTTAATTTTAAAAGAAAGATAAAAATTGATAGGAGTAACTGTTTTCGAGATATAAGCAAAAAACCAATAAGAAAACTGCAACTGTTACTGAACAAAAATGTAATTCAGTTTTCAATGTTTGAGACGAATTCGAAAATGCATCATTTAAAATCGACTCTGAAGACTTCAGTGACTTATATGTCACCTCCTTTTTCTTCTAATAAAGTATTGGACCCAATAAATTAAGTGTATTTTAAATCACAAGACATTTTCTGTTAAAGCACTTTTTTTTTAAATATTGATTATTTTCAAACTTATATCTCGCTTATGGTTAGTCCTACATGAAAAATGCAAATAACTATTTTGTAGGAAATTTTATCAGCTTTAATTTTAGTAAACAGATAAAAATTGATAGGAGTAACTGTTTTCGAGATATAAGCAAGAAACCAAAAAACTGTTACCTTAATAAAGCGCTTGCATATAAGCAAATTTAGTACTATTAGTATTATTATTATTAATGTTATTGTTATTAATATGACGACTAAAAACGACTCTGAAGACTTTGGTGACTTTTATGTCTTCTCCTTTTTCCTATACTAAAGTGTTAGTCTTAATTAATTTAGTTTAATTTCGGTTTTTCAAACATTTTATTTTAAAGCAAATTTTTGTTAAAGATTATTTATATCCAACTCTATAACTCGCTTATGGTTGGTCCTACAAAAAAAATGCCAATAACTATTTTGTAGGAAATTTTATCAGCTTTGATTTTGAAAGAAAGATAAAAATTGATAGGAGTAACTGTTTTCGAGATATAAGCAAAAAACCAATAAGAAAACTGTAACTGTTACTAAACAAAAATGTAATTCAGTATTCAATGTTTGAGACAAAGACGAAAATGCAGCATTTAAAATCGACTCTGAAGACTTCAGCGACTTTTATGTCACCTCCTTTTTCTTCTAATAAAGTATTGGACCCATTAAATTAAGTGTATTTTAAATCACAAGACATTTTCTGTTAAAGCACTTTTTTTTTTAATATTAATTATTTTCAAACTTATATCTCGCTTATGGTTAGTCCTACATGAAAAATGCAAATTACTATTTTGTAGGAAATTTTATCAGCTTTAATTTTAGTAAAAAGATAAAAATTGATAGGAGTAACAGTTTTCGAGATATAAGCAAGAAACCAAAAAACTGTTACCTTAATTAAGCGCTTGCATATAAGCAAATTTAGTACTAAAAACAACTCTGAAGACTTTGGTGATTTTTATGTCTTTTCCTTTTTCCTCTACTAAAGTGTTAGACCCAATTAATTTAGTTTAATATCGGTTTTTCAAACATTTTATTTTAAAGCAAATTTTTGTTAAAGATTATTTATATCCAACTCTATAACTCGCTTATGGTTGGTCCTACAAAAAATGGAAATAACTATTTTGTAGGAAATTTTATCAGCTTTAATTTTGAAAGAAAGATAAATTTTGATAGGAGTAACTGTTTTCGAGATATAAGCAAAAAACCAATAAGAAAACTCTAACTGTTACTGAACAAAAATGTAACTCAGTTTTCAATGTTTGAGACGAAGACAAAAATGAAGCATTTATTTAAGAGTCGTTTTTAATCGTCATATTAATAACAATAACATTAATAATAATAATACTAATAATACTAAATTTGCTTATATGCAAACGCTTAATTAAGGTAACAGTTTTTTGGTTTCTTGATTATATCTCGAAAACAGTTACTCCTATCAATTTTTATCTTTTTACTAAAATTAAAGCTGATAAAATTTCCTACAAAATAGTTATTTGCATTTTTCATGTAGGACTAACCATAAGCGAGATATAAGTTTGAAAATAATTATTATTTAAAAAAAAAGTGCTTTAACAGAAAATGTCTTGTGATTTAAAATACACTTAATTTATTGGGTCCAATACTTTATTAGAAGAAAAAGGAGGTGACATAAAAGTCACTGACGTCTTCAGAGTCGTTTTTAAATGCTGCATTTTTGTCTTCGTCTCAAACATTGAAAACTGAGTTACATTTTTGTTCAGTAACAGTTACAGTTTTCTTATTGGTTTTTTGCTTATATCTCGAAAACAGTTACTCCTATCAAATTTTACCTTTCTTTCAAAATTAAAGCTGATAAAATTTTCAACAAAATAGTTATTTACATTTTTCTTGTAGGACCAAGCATAAACGAGTTATAGAGTTGGATATAAATAATATTTAACAAAAATTTGCTTTAAAATAAAATGCTTGAAAAACCGGAATTAAACTAAATTAATTGTGTCTAACACTTTAGTAGAGGAAAAAGGAAAAGACATAAAAGTCACTAAATGTTTCAGAGTCGTCTTTAGTCGCCCTATTAATAACAATAACATTAATAATAATAATACTAATATTACTAAATTTGCTTATATGCAAGCGCTTAATTAAGGTAACAGTTTCTTGCTTATATCTCGAAAACAGTTACTCCTATCAATTTTTATCTTTTTACTAAAATTAAAGCTGATAAAATTTCCTACAAAATAGTTATTTGCATTTTTTATGTAGGACTAACCATAAGCGAGA
The DNA here is from genome assembly GCF_031307605.1 of Tribolium castaneum. Taxonomy (NCBI): domain Eukaryota; kingdom Metazoa; phylum Arthropoda; class Insecta; order Coleoptera; family Tenebrionidae; genus Tribolium; species Tribolium castaneum. The sequence continues at coordinate 10,474,837 of NC_087395.1, read as the reverse complement.
TAGAAGTTTGAAAATAATTAATATTTAAAAAAAAAGTGCTTTAACAGAAAATGTCTTGTGATTTAAAATACACTTAATTTATTGGGACCAATACTCTATTAGAAGAAAAAGGAAGTGACATAAAAGTCACTGAAGTCTTCAGAGTCGTTTTTAAATGCTACATTTTCGTCTTCGTCTCAAACATTGAAAACTGAATTACATTTTTGTTCAGTAACTGTAACAGTTTTCACTTTGGTTTTTTGCTTATATCTCGAAAACAATTACTCCTATCAATTTTTATCTTTCTTTCAAAATTAAAGCTGATAAAATTTCCTACAAAATAGTTATTTGCATTTCTTTTGTAAGACCAACCATAAGCGAGTTATAGAGTTGGATATAAATAATCTTTAACAAAAATTTGCTTTAAAATAAAATATTTGAAAAACCGAAATTAAACTAAATTAATTGGGTCTAACACTTTAGTATAGGAAAAAGGAGAAGACATAAAAGTCACTAAATGTTTCAGAGTCGTCTTTAGTCGTCATATTAATAACAATAACATTAATAATAATAATACTAATAGTACTAAATTTGCTTATATGCAAGCGCTTTATTAAGGTAACAGTTTTTTGGTTTCTTGCTTATATCTCGAAAACAGTTACTCCTATCAATTTTTACCTTATTTTCAAAATTAAAGCTGATAAAAGTTCCTACAAAATATTTATTTCCATTTTTTTGTAGGACCAACCATAAGCGAGTTATAGAGTTGGATATAAATAATCTTTAACAAAAATTTGCTTTAAAATAAAATGTTTGAAATACTGAAATTAAACTAAATTAATTGTGTCTAACACTTTAGTATAGGAAAAAGGAGAAGACATAAAAGTCACCAAAGTCTTCAGAGTCGTTTTTAGTCGTCATATTAATAACAATAAAATTAATAATAATAATACTAATAGTACTAAATTTGCTTATATGCAAGCGCTTTATTAAGGTAACAGTTTTTTGGTTTCTTGCTTATATCTCGAAAACAGATACTCCTATCAATTTTTACCTTTTTACCAAAATTAAAAGTGATAAAATTTCCTACAAAATAGTTATTTGCATTTTTCATGTAGAACTAACCATAAGCGAGATATAAGTTTGAAAATAATTAATAATTAAAAAAAAATGTGTTTTAACAAAAAATGTCTTGTGATTTAAAATACACTTAATTTATTGGGTCCAATACTTAATTAGAAGAAAAAGGAGGTGACAGTAAATGCTGCATTTTCGTCTTCGTCTGAAACATTGAAAACTGAATTACATTTTTGTTCAGTAACTGTCGTCGATGACGAAAATGCAGCATTTACAAACGACTCTAAAAACTTCAGTGACTTTTATGACATCTCCTTTTTCCTCTACTAAAGTGTTAGTTTAATTTAGTTTAATTTCAGTTTTTTAAACATTTTATTTTAAAGCAAATTTTTGTTAAATATTAATTATATCCAACTCTATAACTCGCTTATGGTTGGTCCTACAAGAAAAATGCAAACAACTATTTTGTAGGAAATTTTATCAGCTTTAATTTTGGATGTAAGATAAAAATTGATTGGAGTAACTGTTTTCGAGATATAAGCAAAAAACAAAAAAACTGTTACCTTAATTAAGCGCTTGCATATAAGCAAATTTAGTACTACTAGTATTGTTATTATTAATGTTATTGTTATTAATATGACGACTAAAGACAACTCTAAGACTTTATTGACTTTTATGTCTCCTCCTTTTTCCTCTACTAAAGTGTTAGACACAATTAATTTAGTTTAATTTCAGTTTTTTAAACATTATATTTTAAAGCAAATTTTTGTTAAATATTATTTATATCCAACTCTATAACTCGCTTATGGTTGGTCCTACAAGAAAAATGCAAATAACGATTTTGTAGTAAATTTTATCAGCTTTAATTTTGAAAAAAAGATAAAAATTGATAGGAGTAACAGTTTTCGAGATATAAGCAAAAAACCAATAAGAAAACTGTAACTGTTACTGAACAAAAATGTAATTCAGTTTTCAATGTTTAAGACGATGACGAAAATGCAGCATTTACAAACGACATTAAGACTTCAGTGACCTATATGTCACCTCTTTTTTCTTCTAATAAAGTATTGGACCCAATAAATTAAGTGTATTTTAAATCACAAGACATTTTTTGTTAAAACACATTTTTTTTTAATTATTAATTATTTTCAAACTTATATCTCGCTTATGGTTAGTCCTACATGAAAAATGCAAATAACTATTTTGTAGAAAATTTTATCAGTTTAATTTTAGTAAAAAGATAAAAATTGATAGGAGTAACTGTTTTCGAGATTTAAGCAAGAAACCAAAAAACTGTTACCTTAATTAAGCGCTTGCCAACTAAATTAAGTGTATTTTAAATCACAAGGCATTTTCTGTTAAAGCACTTTTTTTTAAATATTAATTATTTTCAAACTTATATCTCGCTTATGGTTAGTCCGACATGAAAAATGCAAACTACTATTTTGTAGGAAATTTTATCAGCTTTAATTTTAGTAAAAAGATAATAAAAATTGATTGGAGTAACTGTTTTCGAGATATAAGCAAGAAACCAAAAAACTGTTACCTTAATTAAGCGTTTGCATATAAGCAAATTTAGTACTTTTAGTATTATTATTATTAAATGCAAAAAAAATGCAAAAAACTATTTTGTAGGAAATTTTATCAGTTTTAATTTGAAAGAAAGATAAAAATTGATAGGAGTAAATGTTTTCGAGATATAAGCAAAAAACCAAAGTGAAAACTGTAACAGTTACTGAACAAAAATGTAATTTAGTTTTCAATGTTTAAGACGAAGACGAAAATGCAGCATTTACTGTCACCTCTTTTGTCTACTAATTAAGTATTGGACCCAATAAATTAAGTGTATTTTAAATCACAAGACATTTTCTGTTAAAGCACATTTTTTTTTAATTATTAATTATTTTTAAACTTATATCTCGTTTATGGTTAGTTCTACATGAAAAATGCAAATAACTATTTTGTAGGAAATTTTATCAGCTTTAATTTTAGTGAAAAGGTAAAAATTAATAGGAGTAATTGTTTTCGAGATATAAGCAAGAAACTGTTACCTTAATTAAGCGCTTGCATATAAACAAATTTAGTAATATTATTATTATTATTATTAATGTTATTGTTATTAATATGACGACTAAAAACGACTCTCAAGACTTTGGTGACTTTTATGTCTATTCCTTTTTCCTCAAGTAAAGTGTTAGACAAAATTAATTTAGTTTAATTTCAGTATTTCAAACATTTTATTTTAAAGCAAATTTTTGTTAAATATTATTTATATCTATCTCTATAACTCGCTTATGCTTGGTCCTACAAGAAAAATACAAATAACTATTTTGTAGGAATATTTATCAGCTTTAATTTTAGTAAAAAAATAAAAATTGATAGGAGTAACTGTTTTCGAGATATAAGCAAGAAACCAAAAAACTGTTACCTTAATAAAGCGCTTGCATATAAGCAAATTTAGTACTATTAGTATTATTATTATTAATGTTATTGTTATTAATATGACGACTAAAAACCACTCTCAAAACTTTGGTGACTTTTATGTATTCTCCTTTTTCCTCAACTAAAGTGTTAGTCTTAATTAATTTAGTTTAATTTCGGTTTTTCAAACATTTTATTTTAAAGCAAATTTTTGTTAAAGATTATTTATATCCAACTCTATACCTCGCTTATGGTTGGTCCTACAAAAAAAATGCCAATAACTATTTTGTAGGAAATTTTATCAGCTTTGATTTTGAAAGAAAGATAAAAATTGATAGGAATAACTGTTTTCGAGATATAAGCAAAAAACCAATAAGAAAACTGTAACTGTTACTAAACAAAAATGTAATTCAGTATTCAATGTTTGAGACAAAGACGAAAATGCAGCATTTAAAATCGACTCTGAAGACTTCAGTGACTTTTATGTCACCTCCTTTTTCTTCTAATAATGTATTGGACCCATTAAATTAAGTGTATTTTAAATCACAAGACATTTTCTGTTAAAGCACTTTTTTTTTAAATTTTAATTATTTTCAAACTTATATCTCGCTTATGGTTAGTCCTACATAAAAAATGCAAATAACTATTTTGTAGGAAATTTTATCAGCTTTAATTTTGAAAGAAAGATAAAAATTGATAGTAGTAATTGTTTTCGAGATATAAGCAAAATACTAAAGTAAAAACTGTTACAGTTACTGAAAATGTAATTCAGTTTTCAATGTTTGAGACGAAGACGAAAATGCAGCATTTAAAAACGACTCTGAAGACTTCAGCGACTTTTATGTCACCTCCTTATTCTTCTAATAAAGTATTGGACCCAATAAATTAAGTGTATTTTAAATCACAAGACATTTTCTGTTAAAGCACTTTTTTTTAAATATTAATAATTTTCAAACTTACATCTCGCTTATGGTTAGTCCTACATGAAAAATGCAAATAACTATTTTGTAGGAAATTTTATCAGCTTTAATTTTCATAGAAAGATAAAAATTGATAGTAGTAATTGTTTTCGAGATATAAGCAAAAAACTAAAGTAAAAACTGTTACAGTTACTGAACAAAAATGTAATTCAGTTTTCAATGTTTGAGACGAAGACGAAAATGCAGCATTTAAAAACGACTCTGAAGACTTCAGCGACTTTTATGTCACCTCCTTATTCTTCTAATAAAGTATTGGACCCAATAAATAAGTGTATTTTAAATCACAAGACATTTTCTGTTAAAGCACTTTTTTTTAAATATTAATAATTTTCAAACTTACATCTCGCTTATGGTTAGTCCTACATGAAAAATGCAAATAACTATTTTGTAGGAAATTTTATCAGCTTTAATTTTAGTAAACAGATAAAAATTGATAGGAGTAACTGTTTTCGAGATATAAGCAAGAAACCAAAAAACTGTTACCTTAATAAAGCGCTTGCATATAAGCAAATTTAGTACTATTAGTATTATTATTATTAATGTTATTGTTATTAATATGACGACTAAAAACGACTCTGAAGACTTTGGTGACTTTTATGTCTTCTCCTTTTTCCTATACTAAAGTTTTAGACACAATTAATTTAGTTTAATTTCAGTATTTCAAACATTTTATTTTAAAGCAAATTTTTGTTAAATATTATTTATATCTATCTCTATAACTCGCTTATGCTTGGTCCTACAAGAGAAATACAAATAACTATTTTGTAGGAAATTTTATCAGCTTTAATTTTAGTAAAAAGATAAAAATTGATAGGAGTAACTGTTTTCGAGATATAAGCAAGAAACCAAAAAACTGTTACCTTAATAAAGCGCTTGCATATAAGCAAATTTAGTACTATTAGTATTATTATTATTAATGTTATTGTTATTAATATGACGACTAAAAACCACTCTCAAAACTTTGGTGACTTTTATGTCTTCTCCTTTTTCCTCAACTAAAGTGTTAGTCTTAATTAATTTAGTTTAATTTCGGTTTTTCAAACATTTTATTTTAAAGCAAATTTTTGTTAAAGATTATTTATATCCAACTCTATACCTCGCTTATGGTTGGTCCTACAAAAAAAATGCCAATAACTATTTTGTAAGAAATTTTATCAGCTTTGATTTTAAAAGAAAGATAAAAATTGATAGGAATAACTGTTTTCGAGATATAAGCAAAAAACCAATAAGAAAACTGTAACTGTTACTAAACAAAAATGTAATTCAGTATTCAATGTTTGAGACAAAGACGAAAATGCAGCATTTAAAATCGACTCTGAAGACTTCAGTGACTTTTATGTCACCTCCTTTTTCTTCTAATAATGTATTGGACCCAATAAATTAAGTGTATTTTAAATCACAAGACATTTTCTGTTTAAGCACTTTTTTTTAAATATTAATAATTTTCAAACTTACATCTCGCTTATGGTTAGTCCTACATGAAAAATGCAAATAACTATTTTGTAGGAAATTTTATCAGCTTTAATTTTAGTAAACAGATAAAAATTGATAGGAGTAACTGTTTTCGAGATATAAGCAAGAAACCAAAAAACTGTTACCTTAATAAAGCGCTTGCATATAAGCAAATTTAGTACTATTAGTATTATTATTATTAATGTTATTGTTATTAATATGACGACTAAAAACGACTCTCAAGACTTTGGTGACTTTTATGTCTTCTCCTTTTTCCTCAACTAAAGTGTTAGTTTTAATTAATTTAGTTTAATTTCGGTTTTTTAAACATTTTATTTTAAAGCAAATTTTTGTTAAAGATTATTTATATCCAACTCTATAACTCGCTTATGGTTAGTCCTACAAAAAAATGCCAATAACTATTTTGTAGGAAATTTTATCAGCTTTGATTTTGAAAGAAAGATAAAAATTGATAGGAGTAACTGTTTTCGAGATATAAGCAAAAAACCAATAAGAAAACTGTAACTGTTACTAAACAAAAATGTAATTCAGTTTTCAATGTTTGAGACATAGACGAAAATGCAGCATTTAAAATCGACTCTGAAGACTTCAGTGACTTTTATGTCACCTCCTTTTTCTTCTAATAAAGTATTGGACCCATTAAATTAAGTGTATTTTAAATCACAAGACATTTTCTGTTAAAGCACGTTTTTTTTAAATATTAATTATTTTCAAACTTATATCTCGCTTATGGTTAGTCCTACATGAAAAATGCAAATTACTATTTTGTAGGAAATTTTATCAGCTTTAATTTTAGTAAAAAGATAAAAATTGATAGGAGTCACTGTTTTCGAGATATAAGCAAGAAACCAAAAAACTGTTACCTTAATTAAGCGCTTGCATATAAGCAAATTTAGTACTAAAAACAACTCTGAAGACTTTGGTGATTTTTATGTCTTCTCCTTTTTCCTCTACTAAAGTGTTAGACCCAATTAATTTACTTTAATATCGGTTTTTCAAACATTTTATTTTAAAGCAAATTTTTGTTAAAGATTATTTATATCCAACTCTATAACTCGCTTATGGTTGGTCTTACAAAAGAAATGCAAATAACTATTTTGTTGGAAATTTTATCAGCTTTAATTTTGAAAGAAAGATAAAAATTGATAGGAGTAATTGTTTTCGAGATATAAGCAAAAAACCAAAGTGAAAACTGTTACAGTTACTGAACAAAAATGTAATTCAGTTTTCAATGTTTGAGACGAAGACGAAAATGCAGCATTTAAAAACGACTCTGAAGACTTCAGTGACTTTTATGTCACCTCCTTTTTCTTCTAATAGAGTATTGGTCCCAATAAATTAAGTGTATTTTAAATCACAAGACATTTTCTGTTAAAGCACATTTTTTATTATTATTTTTATTATTATTTTTGTTATTATTATTATTATTTCTATTATTATTATTATTATTATTATTATTTATATTATTATTATTATTATTATTATTATTATTATTATTATTATTATTATTATTATTAACTTTTGTATAGTAAATGTTTTTATACCAGTTTTAAAATGAGTTATTAATTTTAGACAATTTCTTGCCTAAAAACACAGATCACAGATGATTTCTTGCATAGAAATGAGAAAACGCTCATATAACACACAAAATAAGCTTCATTTTTGCTTAGAAAACTAAGCTTACTTTTATTACTATTATTATTTTTATTATTACTATTATTAGTATAATTATTTTTATTATTATTATTATTATTATTATTATTATTCTTATTGTTATTAATATTATTATTATTATTATTAAAAACTTATATTAAACAGACAGAAAACGTCGTATTCTGACACAAAAAAACGAATTACGTTATAGACTTGACGAGAACGGCGTATCTCGGACTCTTATAGGACTCTTATAGGGTCAAAAAGTATCAGTTTGGATTAAAACAAATTATTTTTGTTGACTCTCAGTCTGAATTGTTCATCAGTTCAAACAAAAACGGCTTATTTTAGACGATCTTTTGCTTTGAACAAAAAAACTTACATCGAATATACTAAAAACGTATTAATCTGGCATAAAAGAGCAATTTATGTATCACTTTGGATAAAGAGAGCTAATCCTTTTCGTTTCATTGCCTAAAATAGACAATTGTTAAAAAATCTAACAAAAACGCTGTATTCTAGCACAAAATACTAATTACATTATAGTTTCGACGAGAATACCTTATTTGGAATGATTCTATGCTTCCAAACGAGTAAATTTTTATTAAACAGATGCCAAACTTCATGTTTTGTCCTATAAAGACATTTTATATTGCAGTTTGTATTAAAACAAAATATTTTCGTTGATTCTTTGTTAGAAGCAGCAAACCTAACATTAAAGAATCTGAAAACTTTGTATTCGGACACAAACCACCGAATTTTGTATCAGTTTAGACAAAAACGGTTGATTTTCGACAATATTTTGCTTTCAACAAGAAAACTTATATCAAACTGACTAAAAACGTCTTATTTTAGCACAAAACAAAAGATTTGCGTTATAGTCTTAAAGCTGATTCACGCCACAGTTTGGATAAAAACCAAATATTTTTGTTAATTCACTGTTACAAACAAGAAACCTTACATCAAGGAAACTGAAAACCCCTTATTCAGGCACAGAAATTCGAATTACGTTTCAGTCTAGACAAAAACTGCTTATTTTAGACGATCTTTTGTCTTGAACACGAAAACTTACATTAAAAAGATTAAAAACGTCTTATTCTGGCTGAAAACTGCAAATTATATATTACTCTTGATAAAAGCAATTTATCCTGATTACTCCTTTGCTTAGAATAGAGCAAACTTGTATAAAACTTAATGAAAACTTTAAATTTCGTCTCAAAGAAATAATTTACGTTATAGTTTTGACCAGCACTGTTTATTTCAAACGAATTTATGATTCGAAACTAATGAACTTTTATGGGGCAGATGCAAAACCACATATTACCATACAAAGCGTTGTTTTAAAGCAAAGTATTACCTTTTGCAACAAGAAATTTCACGTCAAAGAAACTGAAAACTTCGTATCCATGCATAAATATCGAATTACGTATCAGTTTAGGCAAATACAGCTTATTTTAAACGATTCCTTGCTATAAACAAGAAAAATTTTATCAATCATATTGAAAACGTCTCATTCTCGAAAATAAGAGCAATTATGTTTCAGTTTTAACAAAAGCGGATTACTCTGTTTGATTCTATGCTTAGAGTAGAGTAAACTACTATAAAACGTAATGAAAACTCTATATTCAAGCTCAAAAGAACAAATTACGTTATAGTTTTGGCAAAAAAAAATATTTCGGACGATTTCATACTTTGAAGTAAGCAAACTTTAATTGAACAAGTGCAAAAGCTAATACTTTGCTTTAAAATAACGATTTATGTGGTAATATGGTATTTTGCATCTGTCCTATAAAAGTATACTCGTTTCGCTCCATTGAATCATTCGAAATAAATTATTTTGACACAACAACAACGAAAATAATTTGTTTTTGTTTAAACTGTATCATAAGTCGCTTTTATAAAACGAACTAAGACGTTTGGCATTTGTTTAGTGAAAGTTTTCTCGTTTGGGGACAAAATCGTTTGAAATTAACAGTTCTGGTCAAAACTATAACGTAAATTATTTCTTTGAGACGAAATTTAAAGTTTTCATTAAGTTTTATACAAGTTTGCTCTATTCTAACCAAAGAAGTAATCAGGATAAACTGCTTTTATCCAAAGTAATACATAATTTGCAGTTTTGAGCCAGAATAAGACGTTTTTAATATTTTTAATGTAAGTTTTCGTGTTCAAAAGAAAGAGTCGTCTAAAATAAGCAATTTGTGTCTAGACTGAAACGTAATTTGATTTTCTGGGCCTGAATAAGAGGTTTTCAGTTTCTTTGATGTAAGGTTTCTTGTTTGTAACAATGAATAAACGAAAATCATTGGTTTTAATCCAAACTGTGACATAAATCGTTTTTTAAAGGCGAAATCAGACGTTTTGCCTCTGTTCAGTGAAAGTATACTGGTTTCAAAGCATAGAATCGTTTGAAATTAACAGTTCTCGTCAAGACTATAACGCAAATCTTTAAAGTGATACAAAGAAATAATTTACGTTATAGTTTCAATTTCAAACGATTTTATGCCCCCAAACGAGAAAACTTTCACTAAACAGATGCCAATCGTCTTAGTTCGTTTTATAAAAGCGACTTATGTTACAGTTTAAACAAAAACAAATTATTTTCGTTGTTGTTGTGTCAAAATAATTTATTTCGAATGATTCAATGGAGCGAAACGAGTAAACTTTTATAGGACAGATGCAAAATACCATATTACCACATAAATCGTTATTTTAAAGCAAAGTATTAGCTTTTGCACTTGTTCAATTAAAGTTTGCTTACTTCGAAGTATGTAATCGTCCGAAATATTTTTTTTTTGCCAAATCTATAACGTAATTAGTTCTTTTGAGCTTGAATATAGAGTTTTCATTACGTTTTATAGTAGTTTACTCTACTCTAAGCATAGAATCAAACAGAGTAATCCGCTTTTGTTAAAACTGATACATAATTTGCTCTTATTTTCGAGAATAAGACGTTTTCAATATGCTTGATAAAATTTTTCTTGTTTATAGCAAGGAATCGTTTAAAATAAGCTGTATTTGCTTAAACTGATACGTAATTCGATATTTATGCATGGATACGAAATTTTCAGTTTCTTTGACGTGAAGTTTCTTGTTGCAAAAGGTAATACTTTGCTTTAAAACAACGCTTTATATGGTAATATGTGGTTTTGCATCTGCCCCATAAAAGTTCATTAGTTTCGAATCATAAATTCGTTTGAAATAAACAGTGCTGGTCAAAACTATAACGTAAATTATTTCTTTGAGACGAAATTTAAAGTTTTCATTAAGTTTTATACAAGTTTACTCTATTCTAAGTAAAGGAGTAATCAGGATAAATTGCTTTTATCTAGAGTAATATATAATTTGCAGTTTTCAGGCAGAAAAAGACGTTTTTAATCTTTTTAATGTAAGTTTTCGTGTTCAAGACAAAAGATCGTCTAAAATAAGCAGTTTTTGTCCAGACTGAAACGTAATTCGAATTTCTGTGCCTGAATAAGGGGTGTTCAGTTTCTTTGATGTAAGGTTTCTTGTTTGTAACAATGAATTAACAAAAATATTTGGTTTTTATCCAAACTGTGGCATGAATCAGCTTTAAGACTATAACGCAAATCTTTTGTTTTATGCTAAAATAAGACGTTTTTAGTCAGTTTGATATAAGTTTTCTTGTTCAAAGCAAAATATTGTCGAAAATCAACCGTTTTTGTCTAAACTGATACAAAATTCGGTGGTTTGTGTCCGAATACAAAGTTTTCAGATTCTTTAATGTTAGGTTTGCTGCTTCTAACAAAGAATCAACGAAAATATTTTGTATTAATACAAACTGCAATATAAAATGTCATCATAGGACAAAACATGATGTTTGGCATCTGTTTAATAAAAATTTACTCGTTTGGAAGCATAGAATCATTCCAAATAAGCTATTCTCGTCGAAACTATAATGTAATTAGTATTTTGTGCTACAATACAGCGTTTTTGTTAGATCTATTAACAATTTTGTCTATTTTAAGCAATGAAACGAATAGGATTAGCTGCCTTTATCTAAAGTGATACATAAATTGCTCTTTTATGCCAGATTAATACGTTTTTAGTCTGTTCGATGTAAGTTTTCTTGTTCAAAGCAAAAGATCGTCTAAAATAAGCCGTTTTTGTTTGAACTGATGAACAATTCAGACTGAGAGTCAACAAAAATAATTTATTTTAATCCAAACTGATACTTTTTGACCCTATAAGAGTCCTATAAGAGTCCGAGATACGCCGTTCTCGTCAAGTCGATAACGTAATTCGTTTTTTTGTGTCAGAATACGACGTTTTCTGTCTGTTTAATATAAGTTTTTAATAATAATAATAATAATAATAACAATAATAATAATAATAATATTAATAATAATAATAATAATAATAATAATAATAATAATAATAATAATAATAATAATAATAATAATAATAATAATAATAATAATAATAATAATAATAAAAATAATAATAGTAATAAAAGTAAGCTTAGTTTTCTAAGCAAAAATGAAGCTTATTTTGTGTTATATGAGCGTTTTCTCATTTCTATGCAAGAAATCATCTGTGATCTGTGTTTTTAGGCAAGAAATTGTCTAAAATTAATAACTCATTTTTAAACTGGTATAAAAACATTTACTATACAAAAGTTAATAATAATAATAATAATAATAATAATAATAATAATAATAATAATAATAATAATAATAATAATAATAATAATAATAATAATAATAATAATAATGAATGAAGCTTATTTTGTGTGTTATATGAGCGTTTTCTCATTTCTATGCAAGAGATCATCTGTGATCTGTGTTGTTAGGCAAGAAATTGAATAAAATTAATAACTCATTTTAAAACTGGTATAAAAACATTTACTATACAAAAGTTAATAATAATAATAATAATAATAATAATAATAATAATAATAATAATAATAATAATAATAATAATAGTAATAAATAAAATAATAATAATAATAATAATAATAATAATAATAATAATAATAATAATAATAATAATAATAATAATAATAATAATAATGATAATAATACTTATAATAATGAATTTCTTTCTAAATTAAAGCTTAGTTTTTTTAAGCAAAAATGATGCTTATTTTGTGTTATCTGAGCGTTTTCTCATTTCTATGCAAGAGATCATCTGTGATCTGTGTTTTTAGGCAAGAAATTGTCTAAAACTAATAATTCATTTTAAAACTGTTATAAAAACATTTACTATACAAAAGTTATAATCGGTTATTAATAATAATAATATTAATAATAATAATTATAATAATAATAATAATAATAATAATAATAATAATAATAATAATAATAATAATAAAAATAATAATAATAGTTGTAATAAAAGTAAGCTTAGATTTCTAAGCAAAAATAAAGCTTATTTTGTGTTATATGAGCGTTTTCTCATTTCTATGCAAAAGATCATGTGTGATCAGTGTTTTTAGGCAATCTTAGCCATTTTATAGTTTTTAGGCAAGAAATTGGCTAAAATTAATCACTCATTTTAAAACTGGTATAAAAACAATACTATACAAAAGTTAAAATCGGTTTTTAATAATAATAATTATAATAATAATAATAATAATAATAATAATAATAATAATAATAATAATAATAATAATAATAACAATAATAATAATAATAATAATAATAATAATAATAATAATAATAATAATAATAATAATAACAATAATAATAATAAAAATAATAATAATAGTAATAAAATTAAGCTTAGTTTTCTAAGCAAAAATGAAGCTTATTTTGTGTGTTATATGAGTGTTTTCTCATTTCTATGCAAGAAATCATCTGTGATCTGTGTTTTTAGGCAAGAAATTGTCTAAAATTAATAACTCATTTTAAAACTGGTATAAAATTATTTACTATACAAAAGTTAATAATAATAATAATAACAATAATAATAATAATAATAATAATAATAGTAATAGTAACAAAAGTAATAATAATAATAATAATACTTTTAATAAGAAAAAATGGAGCTTATTTTGTGTGTTACATGAACGTTTTCTCATTTCTATGCAAAAGATCATGAGTGATGTGTGTTTTTAGGCAATCTAAACCATTTTATAGTTTTTAATATTTAACAAAAATTTGCTTTAAAATAAAATGTTTGAAAAACTGAAATTAAACTAAATTAATTGTGTCTAACACTTTAGTAGAGGAAAAAGGAGGAGACATAAAAGTCACTAAAGTCTTCAGAGTCGTTTTTAAATGCTGCATTTTCGTCTTCCTCTCAAACATTGAAAACTGAATTACATTTTTGTTCAGTAACAGTTACAGTTTTCTTATTGGTTTTTTGCTTATATCTCGAAAACAGTTACTTCTATCAATTTTTATCTTTCTTTTAAAATTAAAGCTGATAAAATTTCCTACAAAATAGTTATTTGCATTTTTCATGTAAGACTAACCATAAGCGAGATATAAGTTTAAAAATTATTAATATTTAAAAAAAAAGTGCTTTAACAGAAAATGTCTTGTGATTTAAAATACACTTAATTTATTGGGTCCAATACTTTATTAGAAGAAAAAGGAGGTGACATAAAAGTCGCTGAAGTCTTCAGAGTCGTTTTTAAATGCTGCATTTTCGTCTTCGTCTCAAACATTGAAAACTGAATTACATTTTTGTTCAGTAACAGTTACAGTATTCTTATTGGTTTTTTGCTTATATCTCGAAAACAGTTACTCCTATCAATTTTTATCTTTCTTTCAAAATTAAAGCTGATAAAATTTCCTACAAAATAGTTATTTGCATTTCTTTTGTAAGACCAACCATAAGCGAGTTATAGAGTTGGATATAAATAATCTTTAACAAAAATTTGCTTTAAAATATAATGTTTGAAAAACCGAAATTAAACTAAATTAATTGAGTCTAACACTTTAGTATAGGAAAAAGGAGAAGACATAAAAGTCACCAAAGTCTTCAGAGTCGTTTTTAGTCGTAATATTAATAACAATAACATTAATAATAATAATAACGCTGCATTTTCGTCTTCGTCTCAAACATTGAAAACTGAATTACATTTTTGTTCAGTAACAGTTACAGTTTTCTTATTGGTTTTTTGCTTATATCTCGAAAACAGTTACTCCTATCAATTTTTATCTTTTTTTCAAAATTAAAGCTGATAAAATTTCCTACAAAATAGTTATTTGCATTTTTCTTGTAAGACCAACCATAAGCGAGTTATAGAGTTAGATATAAATAATATTTAACAAATGTTATTGTTATTAATATGACGACTAAAGACGACTCTGAAACCTTTAGTGACATTTATGTCTTCTCCTTTTATTATATTTATTTTTATTTATATAATTATTTTGTAGGAAATTTTATCAGCTTTAATTTTAAAAGAAAGATAAAAATTGATAGGAGTAACTGTTTTCGAGATATAAGCAAAAAACCAATAAGAAAACTGTAACTGTTACTGAACAAAAATGTAATTCAGTTTTCAATGTTTGAGACGAAGACGAAAATGCAGCATTTAAAATCGACTCTGAAGACTTCAGTGACTTATATGTCACCTCCTTTTTCTTCTAATAAAGTATTGGACCTAATAAATTAAGTGTATTTTAAATCACAAAACATTTTCTGTTAAAGCACCTTTTTTTTAAATATTAATTATTTTCAAACTTATATCTCGCTTATGGTTAGTCCTACATGAGAAATGCAAATAACTATTTTGTAGGAAATTTTATCAGCTTTAATTTTAGTAAAAAGATAAAAATTGATAAGAGTAACTGTTTTCGAGATATAAGCAAGAAACCAAAAAACTGTTACCTTAATTAAGCGATTGCATATAAGCAAATTTAGTACTATTAGTATTATTATTATTAATGTTATTGTTATTAATATGACGACTAAAGACGACTCTGAAACCTTTAGTGACATTTATGTCTTCTCCTTTTATTATATTTATTTTTATTTATATAATTATTTTGTAGGAAATTTTATCAGCTTTAATTTTAAAAGAAAGATAAAAATTGATAGGAGTAACTGTTTTCGAGATATAAGCAAAAAACCAATAAGAAAACTGTAACTGTTACTGAACAAAAATGTAATTCAGTTTTCAATGTTTGAGACGAAGACGAAAATGCAGCATTTAAAATCGACTCTGAAGACTTCAGTGACTTATATGTCACCTCCTTTTTCTTCTAATAAAGTATTGGACCTAATAAATTAAGTGTATTTTAAATCACAAAACATTTTCTGTTAAAGCACTTTTTTTTTTAAATATTAATTATTTTCAAACTTATTTCTCGCTTATGGTTAGTCCTACATGAAAAATGCAAATTACTATTTTGTAGGAAACTTTATCAGCTTTAATTTTAGTAAAAAGATAAAAATTGATAGGAGTAACTGTTTTCGAGATGTAAGCAAGAGACCAAAAAACTGTTACCTTAATTAAGCGCTTGCATATAAGCAAATTTAGTACTAAAAACAACTCTGAAGACTTTGGTGACTTTTATGTCTTCTCATTTTTCCTCTACTAAAGTGTTTGACCCAATTAAATTAGTTTAATATCGGTTTTTCAAACATTTTATTTTAAAGCAAATTTTTGTTAAAGATTATTTATATCCAACTCTATAACTCGCTTATGGTTGGTCCTACAAAAAAATGCAAATAACTATTTTGTAGGAAATTTTATCAGCTTTAATTTTGAAAGAAAGATAAAAATTGATAGGAGTAATTGTTTTCGAGATATAAGCAAAAAACCAAAGTGAAAACTGTTACAGTTACTGAACAAAAATGTAATTCAGTTTTCAATGTTTGAGACGAAGACGAAAATGCAGCATTTAAAAACGACTCTGAAGACTTCAGTGACTTTTATGTCACCTCCTTTTTCTTCTAATAGAGTATTGGTCCCAATAAATTAAGTGTATTTTAAATCACAAGACATTTTCTGTTAAAGCACTTTTTTTTTAAATATTAATTATTTTCAAACTTCTATCTCGCTTATGGTTAGTCCTACATAAAAAATGCAAATAACTATTTTGTAGGAAATTTTATCAGCTTTAATTTTAGTAAAAAGATAAAAATTGATAGGAGTAACTGTTTTCGAGATATAAGCAAGAAACTGTTACCTTAATTAAGCGCTTGCATATAAGCAAATTTAGTAATATTAGTATTATTATTATTAATGTTATTGTTATTAATAGGACGACTAAAGACGACACTGAAACATTTAGTGACTTTTATGTCTTCTCCTTTTTCCTCTACTAAAGTGTTAGACACAATTAATTTAGTTTAATTCCGGTTTTTCAAGCATTTTATTTAAAAGCAAATTTTTGTTAAATATTATTTATATCCAACTCTATAACTCGTTTATGCTTGGTCCTACAAGAAAAATGTTAATAACTATTTTGTTGAAAATTTTATCAGCTTTAATTTTGAAAGAAAGATAAAATTTGATAAGAGTAACTGTTTTCGAGATATAAGCAAAAAACCAATAAGAAAACTGTAACTGTTACTGAACAAAAATGTAACTCAGTTTTCAATGTTTGAGACGAAGACAAAAATGTAGCATTTATTTAAAAGTCGTTTTTAATCGTCATATTAATAACAATAACATTAATAATAATAATACTAATAATACTAAATTTGCTTATATGCAAACGCTTAATTAAGGTAACAGTTTTTTGGTTTCTTGATTATATCTCGAAAACAGTTACTCCTATCAATTTTTATCTTTTTACTAAAATTAAAGCTGATAAAATTTCCTACAAAATAGTTATTTGCATTTTTTATGTAGGACTAACCATAAGCGAGATATAAGTTTGAAAATAATTATTATTTAAAAAAAAAGTGCTTTAACAGAAAATGTCTTGTGATTTAAAATACACTTAATTTATTGGGTCCAATACTTTATTAGAAGAAAAAGGAGGTGACATAAAAGTCACTGACGTCTTCAGAGTCGTTTTTAAATGCTGCATTTTTGTCTTCGTCTCAAACATTGAAAATTGAGTTACATTTTTGTTCAGTAACAGTTACAGTTTTCTTATTGGTTTTTTGCTTATATCTGGAAAACAGTTACTCCTATCAAATTTTACCTGTCTTTCAAAATTAAAGCTGATAAAATTTCCAACAAAATAGTTATTTACATTTTTCTTGTAGGACCAAGCATAAACGAGTTATAGAGTTGGATATAAATAATATTTAACAAAAATTTGCTTTAAAATAAAATGCTTGAAAAACCGGAATTAAACTAAATTAATTGTGTCTAACACTTTAGTAGAGGAAAAAAGACATAAAAGTCACTAAATGTTTTAGAGTCGTCTTTAGTCGCCCTATTAATAACAATAAAATTAAATAATAATAATACTAATATTACTAAATTTGCTTATATGCAAGCGCTTAATTAAGGTAACAGTTTCTTGCTTATATCTCGAAAACAGTTACTCCTATCAATTTTTATCTTTTTACTAAAATTAAAGCTGATAAAATTTCCTACAAAATAGTAATTTGCATTTTTCATGTAGGACTAACCATAAGCGAGATATAAGTTTAAAAATAATTAATATTTAAAAAAAATGTGCTTTAACAGAAAATGTCTTGTGATTTAAAATACACTTAATTTATTGGGTCCAATACTTTATTAGAAGAAAAAGGAGGTGACATAAAAGTCACCAAAGTCTTGAGAGTCGTTCTTAGTCGTCATATCAATAACAATAACATTAATAATAATAATAATACTAATAGTACTAAATTTGCTTATATGCAAGCGCTTAATTAAGGTAACAGTTTCTTGCTTATATCTCGAAAACTTACATTTTTGTTCAGTAACTGTAACAGTTTTTACATTGGTTTTTTGCTTATATCTCGAAAACAATTACTCCTATCAATTTTTATCTTTCTTTCAAAATTAAAGCTGATAAAATTTCCTACAAAATAGTTATTTGCATTTCTTTTGTAAGACCAACCATAAGCGAGTTATAGAGTTGGATATAAATAATCTTTAACAAAAATTTGCTTTAAAATATAATGTTTGAAAAACCGAAATTAAATTGAGTCTAACACTTTAGTATAGGAAAAAGGAGAAGACATAAAAGTCACCAAAGTCTTCAAAGTCGTTTTTAGTCGTCATATTAATAACAATAACATTAATAATAATAATAATGCTGCATTTTCGTCTTCGTCTCAAACATTGAAAACTGAATTACATTTTTGTTCAGTAACAGTTACAGTTTTCTTATTGGTTTTTTGCTTATATCTCGAAAACAGTTACTCCTATCAATTTTTATCTTTCTTTCAAAATTAAAGCTGATAAAATTTCCTACAAAATAGTTATTTGCATTTTTCTTGTAGGACCAACCATAAGCGAGTTATAGAGTTGGATATAAATAAGATTTAACAAAAACTTGCTTTAAAATAAAATGTTTGAAAAACTAAAATTAAACTAAATTAATTGTGTCTAACACTTTAGTAGAGGAAAAAGGAGAAGACATAAAGGTCACTAAAGGTTTCAGAGTCGTCTTTTGTCGTCATATTAATAACAATAACATTAATAATAATACTAATAGTACTAAATTTGCTTACATCCAAACGCTTACTTAGGGTAACAGTTTTTTGGTTTCTTGCTTATATCTGGAAAACAGTTACTTATATCAATTTTTATCTTTTTACTAAAATTAAAGCCGATAAAATTTTCTACAAAATAGTTATTTGCATTTTTCATGTAAGACTAACCATAAGCGAGATATAAGTTTAAAAATTATTAATATTTAAAAAAAAAGTGCTTTAACAGAAAATGTCTTGTGATTTAAAATACACTTAATTTATTGGGTCCAATACTTTATTAGAAGAAAAAGGAGGTGACATAAAAGTCGCTGAAGTCTTCAGAGTCGTTTTTAAATGCTGCATTTTCGTCTTCGTCTCAAACATTGAAAACTGAATTACATTTTTGTTCAGTAACTGTAACAGTTTTTACTTTGGTTTTTTGCTTATATCTCGAAAACAATTACTCCTATCAATTTTTATCTTTCTTTCAAAATTAAAGCTGATAAAATTTCCTACAAAATAGTTATTTGCATTTTTCATGTAGGACTAACCATAAGCGAGATATAAGTTTGAAAATAATTAATATTTAAAAAAAAAGTGCTTTAACAGAAAATGTCTTGTGATTTAAAATACACTTAATTTAATGGGTCCAATACTTTATTAGAAGAAAAGGGAGGTGACATAAAAGTCACTGAAGTCTTCAGAGTCGTTTTTAAATGCTGCATTTTCGTCTTCGTCTCAAACATTGAAAACTGAATTACATTTTTGTTCAGTAACTGTAACAGTTTTTACTTTGGTTTTTTGCTTATATCTCGAAAACAATTACTCCTATCAATTTTTGTCTTTCTTTCAAAATCAAAGCTGATAAAATTTCCTACAAAATAGTTATTGGCATTTTTTTTGTAGGACCAACCATAAGCGAGTTACAAAGTTGGATATAAATAATCTTTAACAAAAATTTGCTTTAAAATAAAATGTTTGAAATACTGAAATTAAACTAAATTAATTGTGTCTAACACTTTAGTATAGGAAAAAGGAGAAGACATAAAAGTCACCAAAGTCTTCAGAGTCGTTTTTAGTCGTCATATTAATAACAATAACATTAATAATAATAATACTAATAGTACTAAATTTGCTTATATGCAAGCGCTTTATTAAGGTAACAGTTTTTTGGTTTCTTGCTTATATCTCGAAAACAGTTACTCCTATCAATTTTTATCTGTTTACTAAAATTAAAGCTGATAAAATTTCTTACAAAATAGTTATTTGCATTTTTCATGTAGGACTAACCTTAAGCGAGATATAAGTTTGAAAATAATCAATATTTAAAAAAAAAGTGCTTTAACAGAAAATGTCTTGTGATTTAAAATACACTTAATTTATTAGGTCCAATACATTATTAGAAGAAAAAGGAGGTGACTTAAAAGTCACAGAAGTCTTCAGAGTCGTTTTTAAATGCTGCATTTTCGTCTTCGTCTCAAACATTGAAAACTGAATAACATTTTTGTTTAGTAACTGTAACAGTTTTCACTTTGGTTTTTTGCTTATATCTCGAAAACTATTATTCCTATCAATTTTTATCTTTCTTTCAAAATTAAAGCTGATAAAATTTCCTACAAAATAGTTATTTGCATTTTTCTTGTAGGACCAACCATAAGCGAGTTATAGAGTTGGATATAAATAATATTTAACAAAAACTTGCTTTAAAATAAAATGTTTGAAAAACTAAAAAATAAAATTTCCTACAAAATAGTAATTTGCATTTTTCATATAGGACTAACCATAAGCGAGATATAAGTTTAAAAATAATTAATATTTAAAAAAAAAGTGCTTTAACAGAAAATGTCTTGTGATTTAAAATACACTTAATTTATTGGGTCCAATACTTTATTAGAAGAAAAAGGAGGTGACATAAAAGTCACCAAAGTCTTGAGAGTCGTTCTTAGTCGTCATATCAATAACAATAACATTAATAATAATAATACTAATAGTACTAAATTTGCTTATATGCAAGCGCTTTATTAAGGTAACAGTTTATTGGTTTCTTGCTTATATCTCGAAAACAGTTACTCCTATCAATTTTTATCTTTTTACTAAAATTAAAGCTGATAAAATTTCCTACAAAATAGTTATTTGTATTTTTCTTGTAGGACCAAGCATAAGCGAGTTATAGAGATAGATATAAATAATATTTAACAAAAATTTGCTTTAAAATAAAATGTTTGAAATACTGAAATTAAACTAAATTAATTGTGTCTAACACTTTAGTATAGGAAAAAGGAGAAGACATAAAAGTCACCAAAGTCTTCAGAGTCGTTTTTAGTCGTCATATTAATAACAATAACATTAATAATAATAATACTAATAGTACTAAATTTGCTTATATGCAAGCGCTTTATTAAGGTAACAGTTTTTTGGTTTCTTGCTTATATCTCGAAAACAGTTACTCCTATCAATTTTTATCTGTTTACTAAAATTAAAGCTGATAAAATTTCCTACAAAATAGTTATTTGCATTTTTCATGTAGGACTAACCATAAGCGAGATATAAGTTTGAAAATAATCAATATTTAAAAAAAAGTGCTTTAACAGAAAATGTCATGTGATTTAAAATACACTTAATTTATTGGGTCCAATACATTATTAGAAGAAAAAGGAGGTGACTTAAAAGTCACAGAAGTCTTCAGAGTCGTTTTTGAATGCTGCATTTTCGTCTTCGTCTCAAACATTGAAAACTGAATTACATTTTTGTTTAGTAACTGTAACAGTTTTCACTTTGGTTTTTTGCTTATATCTCGAAAACAGTTATTTCTATCAATTTTTATCTTTCTTTCAAAATTAAAGCTGATAAAATTTCCTACAAAATAGTTATTTGCATTTTTCTTGTAGGACCAACCATAAGCGAGTTATAGAGTTGGATATAAATAATATTTAACAAAAACTTGCTTTAAAATAAAATGTTTGAAAAACTAAAAAATAAAATTTCCTACAAAATAGTAATTTGCATTTTTCATATAGGACTAACCATAAGCGAGATATAAGTTTAAAAATAATTAATATTTAAAAAAAAAGTGCTTTAACAGAAAATGTCTTGTGATTTAAAATACACTTAATTTATTGGGTCCAATACTTTATTAGAAGAAAAAGGAGGTGACATAAAAGTCACCAAAGTCTTGAGAGTCGTTCTTAGTCGTCATATCAATAACAATAACATTAATAATAATAATACTAATAGTACTAAATTTGCTTATATGCAAGCGCTTAATTAGGGTAACAGTTACTTGCTTATATCTCGAAAACTTACATTTTTGTTCAGTAACTGTAACAGTTTTTACTTTGGTTTTTTGCTTATATTTCGAAAACAATTACTCCTATCAATTTTTATCTTTTTTTCAAAATTAAAGCTGATAAAATTTCCTACAAAATAGTTATTTGTATTTTTTTTGTAAGACCAACCATAAGCGAGTTATAGAGTTGGATATAAATAATCTTTAACAAAAATTTGCTTTAAAATAAAATGTTAGAAAAACTAAAATTAAACCAAATTAATTGTGTCTAACACTTTAGTAGAGGAAAAAGGAGAAGACATAAAGGTCACTGAAGTCTTCAGAGTCGTTTTTAGTCGTCATATTAATAACAATAACATTAATAATAATAATACTAATAGTACTAAATTTGCTTACATGCAAGCGCTTAATTAATGTAACAGTTTTTTGGTTTCTAGCTTATATCTCGAAAACAGTTACACCTCTCAAATTTTATCTTTCTTTCAAAATTAAAGCTGATAAAATTTCCAACAAAGTAATTATTTGCATTTTTCTTGTAGGACCAAGCATAAGCGAGTTATAGAGATGAATATAAATAATTTCTAACAAAAATTTGCTTTAAAATAAAATGTTTGAAAAACTGAAATTAAGCTAAATTAATTGTGTCTAACACTTTAGTGGAGGAAAAAGGAGAAGACATAAAAGTCTTTAAAGGTTTCAGAATCGTCTTTAGTCGTCATATTAATAACAATAACATTAATAAACTAATAGTACTAAATTTTCTTATATGCAAACGCTGCATTAAGGTAATAGTTTTTTGGTTTCTTGCTTATATCTCGAAAACAGTTACTCCTATCAATTTTTAACTTTTCACCAAAATTAAAGATGATAAAATTTCCTGCAAAATAGTTATTTGCATTTTTCATGTAGAACAAACCATAAGCGAGATATAAGTTTGAAAATAATTAATAATTAAAAAAAAATGTGTTTTAACAGAAAATGTCTTGTGATTTAAAATACACTTAATTTATTGGGTCCAATACTTAATTAGAAGAAAAAGGAGGTGCAAATAACTATTTTGTTGGAAATTTTATTAGCTTTAATTGTGAAAGAAAGATAAAATTTGATAGGAGTAACTGTTTTCGAGATATAAGCAAAAAACCAATAAGAAAACTGTAACTGTTACTGAACAAAAATGTAATTCAGTTTTCAATGTTTGAGACGAAGACAAAAATGCAGCATTTAAAAACGACTCTGAAAACTTCAGTGACTTTTATGTCACCTCCTTTTTCTTCTAATAAAGTATTGGACCCAATAAATTAAGTGTATTATAAATCACAAGACATTTTCTGTTAAAACACTTTTTTTTAATTATTAATTACTTTCAAACTTATATCTCGCTTATGGTTAGTTCTACATGAAAAATGCAAATAACTATTTTGTAGGAAATTTTATCACCTTTAATTTTGGTGAAAAAGTAAAAATTGATAGGAGTAACTGTTTTCGAGATATAAGCAAAAAACAAAAAAACTGTTACTTTAATTAAGCGCTTGCATATAAGCAAATTTAGTACTACCATTATTGTTATTATAAATGTTATTGTTATTAATATGACGACTAAAGACAACTCTAAGACTTTAGTGACTTTTATGTCTCCTCCTTTTTCCTCTACTAAAGTGTTAGACACAATTAATTTAGTTTAATTTCAGTTTTTCAAACATTTTATTTTAAAGTAAATTTTTGTTAAGTATTAAAAACTATAAAATGGCTTAGATTGCCTAAAACACACATCACACATGATCTTTTACATAGAAATGAGAAAACGCTCATATAACACAAAATAAGCTTCATTTTTGCTTAGAAAACTAAGCTTACTTTTATTACTACTATTATTATTATTTTTATTATTATTATTATTATTGTTATTACTATTATTATT
The DNA here is from genome assembly GCF_031307605.1 of Tribolium castaneum. Lineage (NCBI taxonomy): Eukaryota > Metazoa > Arthropoda > Insecta > Coleoptera > Tenebrionidae > Tribolium > Tribolium castaneum. Next base: position 10,450,527 of record NC_087395.1, on the reverse strand, counting down.
ATTATTATTATTATTATTATTATTTTTATTATTATTATTATTAATATTATTATTATTAAAAACCGATTATAACTTTTGTATAGTAAATGTTTTTATACCAGTTTTAAAATGAGTTATTAATTTTTGACAATTTCTTGTCTAAAAACACAGATCACAGATGATCTCTTGCATAGAAATGAGAAAACGCTCAGATAACACAAAATAAGCATCATTTTTGCTTAGAAAAACTAAGCTTTAATTTAGAAAGAAATTCATTATTATAAGTATTATTATCATTATTATTATTATTATTATTATTATTATTATTATTATTATTATTATTATTTCTTTTATTACTATTATTATTATTATTATTATTATTATTTCTTTTATTACTATTATTATTATTATTATTATTATTATTATTAACTTTTGTATAGTAAATGTTTTTATACCAGTTTTAAAATGAGTTATTAATTTTAGACAATTTCTTGCCTAAAAACACTCATATAACACACAAAATAAGCTTTATTTTTGCTTAGAAAACTAAGCTTACTTTTATTACTATTATTATTATTTTAATTATTATTATTATTATTATTATTGTTATTATTATTATTATTATTATTATTAAAAACCGATTATAACTTTTGTATAGTATTGTTTTTATACCAGTTTTAAAATGAGTGATTAATTTTAGCCAATTTCTTGCCTAAAAACTATAAAATGGCTTAGATTGCCTAAAAACACAGATCACACATGATCTTTTGCATAGAAATGAGAAAACGCTCATATAACACAAAATAAGCTTCATTTTTGCTTAGAAAACTAAGCTTACTTTTATTACTACTATTATTATTATATTTATTATTATTATTATTATTATTATTACTATTATTATTATTATTATTAATATTATTATTATTAAAAACCGATTATAACTTTTGTATAGTAAATGTTTTTATACCAGTTTTAAAATGAGTTATATTAATTTAGACAATTTTTTGCCTAAAAACACAGATCACAGATGATCTCTTGCATAGAAATGAGAAAACGCTCAGATAACTCAAAATAAGCATCATTTTTGCTTAGAAAAACTAAGCTTTAATTTAGAAAGAAATTCATTATTATAAGTATTATTATCATTATTATTATTATTATTATTATTATTATTATTATTATTATTATTTTTTTTTTTTTTATTACTATTATTATTATTATTATTAACTTTTGTATAGTAAATGTTTTTATACCAGTTTTAAAATGAGTTATTAATTTTAGAAAATTTCTTGCCTAAAAACACAGATCACAGATGATTTCTTGCATAGAAATGAGAAAACGCTCATATAACACAAAAAGAGCTTCATGTTTGCTTAGAAAACTAAGCTTACTTTTATTACTATTATTATTTTTATTATTATTATTATTATTATTACTATTATTAGTATTATTATTTTTATTATTATTATTATTATTATTATTATTATTATTATTATTATTGTTATTATTATTATTATTATTAAAAACTTATATTAAACAGACAGAAAACGTCGTATTCTGACACAAAAAAACGAATTACGTTATAGACTTGACGAGAACGGCGTATCTCGGACTCTTATAGGACTCTTATAGGGTTAAAAAGTATCAGTTTGGATTAAAATAAATTATTTTTGTTGACTCTCAGTCTGAATTGTTCATCAGTTCAAACAAAAACGGCTTATTTTAGACGATCTTTTGCTTTGAACAAGAAAACTTACATCGAACAGACTAAAAACGTATTAATCTGGCATAAAAGAGCAATTTATGTATCACTTTAGATAAAGGCAGCTAATCCTATTCGTTTCATTGCTTAAAATAGACAAAATTGTTAATAAATCTAACAAAAACGCTGTATTCTAGCACAAAATACTAATTACATTATAGTTTCGACGAGAATAGCTTATTTGGAAGGATTCTATGCTTCCAAACGAGTAAATTTTTATTAAACAGATGCCAAACATCATGTTTTGTCCTATAAAGACATTTTGTATTGCAGTTTGTATTAAAACAAAATATTTTCGTTGATTCTTTGTTAGGAGCAGCAAACCTAACATTAAAGAATCTGAAAACTTTGTATTCGGGCACAAACCACCGAATTTTGTATCAGTTTAGACAAAAACGGTTGATTTTCGACAATATTTTGCTTTGAACAAGAAAATTTATATCAAACTGACTAAAAACGTTTTATTTTAGCACAAAACAAAAGATTTGCGTTATAGTCTTGAAGCTGATTCATGACACAGTTTGGATAAAAACCAATTATTTTTGTTAATTCATTGTTACAAACAAGAAACCTTACATCAAAGTAACTGAAAACCCCTTATTCCTGCACAGAAATTCGAATTACGTTTCAGCCTTTGTTTTGAACACGAAAACTTACATTAAAAAGATTAAAAACGTCTTATTCTGGCTGAAAACTGCAAATTATATATTACTCTAGATAAAAGCAATTTATCCTGATTACTCCTTTACTTAGAATAGAGTAAACTTGTATAAAATTTAATGAAAACTTTAAATTTAGTCTCAAAGAAATAATTTACGTTATAGTTTTGACCAGCACTGTTTATTTCAAACGAATTTATGATTCGAAACTAATGAACTTTTATGGGGCAGATGCAAAACCACATATTACCATATAAAGCGTTGTTTTAAAGCAAAGTATTACCTTTTGCAACAAGAAATTTCACGTCAAACAAACTGAAAACTTCGTATCCATGCATAAATAACGAATTACGTATCAGTTTAGGCAAATACAGCTTATTTTAAACGATTCATTGCTATAAACAAGAAAAATTTTATCAAGCATATTGAAAACGTCTTATTCTCGAAAATAAGAGCAAATTATGTATCAGTTTTGACAAAAGCGGATTACTCTGTTTGATTCTATGCTTAGAGTAGAGTAAACTACTATAAAACGTAATGAAAACTCTATATTCAAGCTCAAAAGAACAAATTACGTTATAGTTTTGGCAAAAAAAAATATTTCGGACGATTACATACTTCGAAGTAAGCAAACTTTAATTGAACAAGTGCAAAAGCTAATACTTTGCTTTAAAATAACGATTTATGTGGTAATATGGTATTTTGCATCTGTCCTATAAAAGTTTACTCGTTTCGCTCCATTGAATCATTCGAAAGAAATTATTTTGACACAACAACAACGAAAATAATTTGTTTTTGTTTAAACTGTAACATAAATCGCTTTTATAAAACGAACTAAGACGTTTGGCATCTGTTTATTGAAAGTTTTCTCGTTTGGGGGCATAAAATCGTTTGAAATTATCAGTTCTGGTCAAAACTATAACGTAAATTATTTCTTTGTATCACTTTAAAGATTTGCGTTATAGTCTTGACGAGAACTGTTAATTTCAAACGATTCTATGCTTTGAAACCAGTATACTTTCACTGAACAGAGGCAAAACGTCTGATTTGGCCTTTAAAAAACGATTTATGTCACAGTTTGGATTAAAACCAATGAGTTTCGTTTATTCATTGTTACAAACAAGAAACCTTACATCAAAGAAACTGAAAACCTCTTATTCAGGCCCAGAAAATTAAATTACGTTTCAGTCTAGACACAAATTGCTTATTTTAGACGATTCTTTCTTTTGAACACGAAAACTTACATTAAAAAGATTAAAAACGTCTTATTCTGGCTCAAAACTGCAAATTATGTATTACTTTGGATAAAAGCTGTTTATCCTGATTACTCCTTTGCTTAGAATAGAGCAAACTTGTATAAAACTTAATGAAAACTTTAAATTTCGTCTCAAAGAAATAATTTACGTTATAGTTTTGACCAGAACTGTTAATTTCAAACGATTTTATGCCCCCAAACGAGAAAACTTTCACTAAACAAATGCCAAACGTCTTAGTTCGTTTTATAAAAGCGACTTATGTAACAGTTTAAACAAAAACAAATTATTTTCGCTGTTGTTGTGTTAAAATAATTTATTTCGAATGATTCAATGGAGCGAAACGAGTAAACTTTTATAGGACAGATGCAAAATACCATATTACCACATAAATCGTTATTTTAAAGCAAAGTATTAGCATTTGCACTTGTTCAATTAAAGTTTGCTTACTTCGAAGTATGTAATCGTCCGAAATATTTTTTTTTGCCAAAACTATAACGTAATTTGTTCTTTTGAGCTTGAATATAGAGTTTTCATTACGTTTTATAGTAGTTTACTCTACTCTAAGCATAGAATCAAACAGAGTAATCCGCTTTTGTTAAAACTGATACATAATTTGCTCTTATTTTCGAGAATAAGACGTTTTCAATATGCTTGATAAAATTTTTCTTGTTTATAGCAAGAAATCGTTTAAAATAAGCTGTATTTGCTTAAACTGATACGTAATTCGATATTTATGCATGGATACGAAGTTTTCAGTTTCTTTGACGTGAAATTTCTTGTTGCAAAAGGTAATACTTTGCTTTAAAACAACGCTTTATATGGTAATATGTGGTTTTGCATCTGCCCCATAAAAGTTCATTAGTTTCGAATCATAAATTCGTTTGAAATAAACAGTGCTGGTCAAAACTATAACGTAAATTATTTCTTTGAGACTAAATTTAAAGTTTTCATTAAATTTTATACAAGTTTACTCTATTCTAAGTAAAGGAGTAATCAGGATAAATTGCTTTTATCTAGAGTAATATATAATTTGCAGTTTTCAGCCAGAATAAGATGTTTTTAATCTTTTTAATGTAAGTTTTCGTGTTCAAAACAAAGGCTGAAACGTAATTCGAATTTCTGTGCCTGAATAAGGGGTTTTCAGTTTCTTTGATGTAAGGTTTCTTGTTTGTAACAATGAATTAACAAAAATAATTGGTTTTTATCCAAACTGTGTCATGAATCAGCTTCAAGACTATAACGCAAATCTTTTGTTTTGTGCTAAAATAAGACGTTTTTAGTCAGTTTGATATAAATTTTCTTGTTCAAAGCAAAATATTGTCGAAAATCAACCGTTTTTGTCTAAACTGATACAAAATTCGGTGGTTTGTGTCCGAATACAAAGTTTTCAGATTCTTTAATGTTAGGTTTGCAGCTTCTAACAAAGAATCAACGAAAATATTTTGTTTTAATACAAACTGCAATATAAAATGTCTTTATAGGACAAAACATGATGTTTGGCATCTGTTTAATAAAAATTTACTCGTTTGGAAGCATAGAATCATTTCAAATAAGCTATTCTCGTCGAAACTATAATGTAATTAGTATTTTGTGCTAGAATACAGCGATTTTGTTAGATTTATTAACAATTTTGTCTATTTTAAGCAATGAAACGAATAGGATTAGCTGCCTTTATCTAAAGTGATACATAAATTGCTCTTTTATGCGAGTTTAATACGTTTTTAGTCTGTTCGATGTAAGTTTTCTTGTTCAAAGCAAAAGATCGTCTAAAATAAGCCGTTTTTGTTTGAACTGATGAACAATTCAGACTGAGAGTCAACAAAAATAATTTATTTTAATCCAAACTGATACTTTTTGACCCTATAAAAGTCCTATAAGAGTCCGAGATACGCCGTTCTCGTCAAGTCTATAACGTAATTCGTTTTTTTGTGTCAGAATACGACGTTTTCTGTCTGTTTAATATAAGTTTTTAATAATAATAATAATAATATTAATAACAATAAGAATAATAATAATAATAATAATAATAATAATAATAATAATAAAAATAATTATACTAATAATAGTAATAATAAAAATAATAATAGTAATAAAAGTAAGCTTAGTTTTCTAAGCAAAAATGAAGCTTATTTTGTGTGTTATATGAGCGTTTTCTCATTTCTATGCAAGAGATCATCTGTGATCTGTGTTTTTAGGCAAGAAATTGAATAAAATTAATAACTCGCTTTAAAACTGATATAAAAACATTTACTATACAAAAGTTAATAATAATAATAATAATAATAATAATAATAATAATAATAACAATAATAATAATAATAATAATAATAATAATAATAATAATAACAATAATAATAATAATAAAAATAATAATAATAATAATAATAATAATAATAATAATAATAATAACAATAATAATAATAATAATAATAAAAATAATAATAATAGTAATAAAAGTAAGCTTAGTTTTCTAAGCCAAAATGAAGCTTATTTTGTGTGTTATATGAGTGTTTTCTCATTTCTATGCAAGAAATCATCTGTGATCTGTGTTTTTAGGCAAAAATTGTCTAAAATTAATAACTCATTTTAAAACTGGTATAAAAACATTTACTATACAAAAGTTAATAATAATAATAATAATAATAATAATAATAATAATAATAATAGTAATAGTAACAAAAGTAATAATAATAATAATACTTTTAATAAGGAAAAATGGAGATTATTTTGTGTGTTACATGAGCGTTTTCTCATTTCTATGCAAAAGATCATGTGTGATGTGTGTTTTTAGGCAATCTAAGCCATTTTATAGTTTTTAATATTTAACAAAAATTTGCTTTAAAATAAAATGTTTGAAAAACTGAAATTAAACTAAATTAATTGGACAAAACATGATGTTTGGCATCTTTAGTAGAGGAAAAAGGAGGAGACATAAAAGTCACTAAAGTCTTCAGAGTTGTCTTTAGTCGTCATATTAATAACAATAACATTTATAATAACGATACTAGTAGTACTAAATTTGCTTATTAAACTAAATTAATTGTGTCTAACACTTTAGTATAGAAAAAAGGAGAAGACATAAAAGTCACCAAAGTCTTCAGAGTCGTTTTTAGTCGTCATATTAATAACAATAACATTAATAATAATAATACTAATAGTACTAAATTTGCTTATATGCAAGCACTTTATTAAGGTAACAGTTTTTTGGTTTCTTGCTTATATCTCGAAAACAGTTACTCCTATCAATTTTTATCTTTTTACTAAAATTAAAGCTGATAAAATTTCTTACAAAATAGTTATTTGCATTTTTCTTGTAGGACCAACCATAAGCGAGTTATAGAGTTGGATATAAATAATATTTAACAATAACTTGCTTTAAAATAAAATGTTTGAAAAACTAAAATTAAACTAAATTAATTGTGCTTATATCTCGAAAACAGTTACTCCTATCAATTTTTATCTTTTTACTAAAATTAAAGCTGATAAAATTTCCTACAAAATAGTTATTTGCATTTTTTATGTAGGACTAACCATAAGCGAGATAGAAGTTTGAAAATAATTAATATTAAAAAAAAGTGCTTTAACAGAAAATGTCTTGTGATTTAAAATACACTTAATTTATTGGGACCAATACTCTATTAGAAGAAAAAGGAAGTGACATAAAAGTCACTGAAGTCTTCAGAGTCGTTTTTAAATGCTACATTTTCGTCTTCGTCTCAAACATTGAAAACTGAATTACATTTTTGTTCAGTAACTGTAACAGTTTTCACTTTGGTTTTTTGCTTATATCTCGAAAACAATTACTCCTATCAATTTTTATCTTTCTTTCAAAATTAAAGCTGATAAAATTTCCTACAAAATAGTTATTTGCATTTCTTTTGTAAGACCAACCATAAGCGAGTTATAGAGTTGGATATAAATAATCTTTAACAAAAATTTGCTTTAAAATAAAATGTTTGAAAAACCGAAATTAAACTAAATTAATTGGGTCTAACACTTTAGTATAGGAAAAAGGAGAAGACATAAAAGTCACTACATGTTTCAGAGTCGTCTTTAGTCGTCATATTAATAACAATAACATTAATACTAATAATACTAATAGTACTAAATTTGCTTATATGCAAGCGCTTTATTAAGGTAACAGTTTTTTGGTTTCTTGCTTATATCTCGAAAACAGTTACTCCTATCAATTTTTACCTTATTTTCAAAATTAAAGCTGATAAAAGTTCCTACAAAATAGTTATTTCCATTTTTTTGTAGGACCAACCATAAGCGAGTTATAGAGTTGGATATAAATAATCTTTAACAAAAATTTGCTTTAAAATAAAATGTTTGAAAAACTGATATTAAACTAAATTAATTGGGTCTAACACTTTAGTAGAGGAAAAAGGAGAAGACATAAAAATCACCAAAGTCTTCAGAGTTGTTTTTAGTACTAAATTTGCTTATATGCAAGCGCTTAATTAAGGTAACAGTTTTTTGGTTTCATGCTTATATCTCGAAAACAGTTACTCCTATCAATTTTTATCTTTTTACTAAAATTAAAGCTGATAAAATTTCCTACAAAATAGTAATTTGCATTTTTCATGTAGGACTAACCATAAGCGAGATATAAGTTTAAAAATAATTAATATTTAAAAAAAAAGTGCTTTAACAGAAAATGTCTTGTGATTTAAAATACACTTAATTTATTGGGTCCAATACTTTATTAGAAGAAAAAGGAGGTGACATAAAAGTCACCAAAGTCTTGAGAGTCGTTCTTAGTCGTCATATCAATAACAATAACATTAATAATAATAATAATACTAATAATACTAAATTTGCTTATATGCAAGCGCTTAATTAAGGTAACAGTTTCTTGCTTATATCTCGAAAACTTACATTTTTGTTCAGTAACTGTAACAGTTTTTACTTTGGTTTTTTGCTTATATCTCGAAAACAGTTACTCCTATCAATTTTTATCTTTTTACTAAAATTAAAGCTGATAAAATTTCCTACAAAATAGTTATTTGTATTTTTCTTGTAGGACCAAGCATAAGCGAGTTATAGAGATAGATATAAATAATATTTAACAAAAATTTGCTTTAAAATAAAATGTTTGAAAAACCGAAATTAAACTAAATTAATTGGGTCTAACTCTTTAGTAGAGGAAAAAGGAGGAGACGTAAAAGTCACCAAAGTCTTCAGAGTCGTTTTTAATCGTCATATTAATAACAATAACATTAATAATAATAATACTAATAATACTAAATTTGCTTATATGCAAACGCTTAATTAAGGTAACAGTTTTTTGGTTTCTTGATTATATCTCGAAAACAGTTACTCCTATCAATTTTTATCATTTTACTAAAATTAAAGCTGATAAAATTTCCTACAAAATAGTTATTTGCATTTTTCATGTAGGACTAACCATAAGCGAGATATAAGTTTGAAAATAATTAATATTTAAAAAAAAGTGCTTTAACAGAAAATGTCTTGTGATTTAAAATACACTTAATTTATTGGGTCCAATACTTTATTAGAAAAAAAAGGAGGTGACATAAAAGTCACTGACGTCTTCAGAGTCGTTTTTAAATGCTGCATTTTTGTCTTCGTCTCAAACATTGAAAACTGAGTTACATTTTTGTTCAGTAACAGTTACAGTTTTCTTATTGGTTTTTTGCTTATATCTCGAAAACAGTTACTCCTATCCTAGTTGAGGAAAATTTGATAGGAGTAACTGTTTTCGAGATATAAGCAAAAAACCAATAAGAAAACTGTAACTGTTACTGAACAAAAATGTAACTCAGTTTTCAATGTTTGAGACGAAGACAAAAATGCAGCATTTAAAAACGACTCTGAAGACGTCAGTGACTTTTATGTCACCTCCTTTTTTTTCTAATAAAGTATTGGACCCAATAAATTAAGTGTATTTTAAATCACAAGACATTTTCTGTTAAAGCACTTTTTTTTAAATATTAATTATTTTCAAACTTATATCTCGCTTATGGTTAGTCCTACATGAAAAATGCAAATAACTATTTTGTAGGAAATTTTATCAGCTTTAATTTTAGTAAAATGATAAAAATTGATAGGAGTAACTGTTTTCGAGATATAATCAAGAAACCAAAAAACTGTTACCTTAATTAAGCGTTTGCATATAAGCAAATTTAGTATTATTAGTATTATTATTATTAATGTTATTGTTATTAATATGACGATTAAAAACGACTCTGAAGACTTTGGTGACTTTTACGTCTCCTCCTTTTTCCTCTACTAAAGAGTTAGACCCAATTAATTTAGTTTAATTTCGGTTTTTCAAACATTTTATTTTAAAGCAAATTTTTGTTAAATATTATTTATATCTATCTCTATAACTCGCTTATGCTTGGTCCTACAAGAAAAATACAAATAACTATTTTGTAGGAAATTTTATCAGCTTTAATTTTAGTAAAAAGATAAAAATTGATAGGAGTAACTGTTTTCGAGATATAAGCAAGAAACCAAAAAACTGTTACCTTAATAAAGCGCTTGCATATAAGCAAATTTAGTACTATTAGTATTATTATTATTAATGTTATTGTTATTAATATGACGACTAAAAACCACTCTCAAAACTTTGGTGACTTTTATGTCTTCTCCTTTTTCCTCAACTAAAGTGTTAGTCTTAATTAATTTAGTTTAATTTCGGTTTTTCAAACATTTTATTTTAAAGCAAATTTTTGTTAAAGATTATTTATATCCAACTCTATACCTCGCTTATGGTTGGTCCTACAAAAAAAATGCCAATAACTATTTTGTAGGAAATTTTATCAGCTTTGATTTTGAAAGAAAGATAAAAATTGATAGGAATAACTGTTTTCGAGATATAAGCAAAAAACCAATAAGAAAACTGTAACTGTTACTAAACAAAAATGTAATTCAGTATTCAATGTTTGAGACAAAGACGAAAATGCAGCATTTAAAATCGACTCTGAAGACTTCAGTGACTTTTATGTCACCTCCTTTTTCTTCTAATAATGTATTGGACCCAATAAATTAAGTGTATTTTAAATCACAAGACATTTTCTGTTTAAGCACTTTTTTTTAAATATTAATAATTTTCAAACTTACATCTCGCTTATGGTTAGTCCTACATGAAAAATGCAAATAACTATTTTGTAGGAAATTTTATCAGCTTTAATTTTGGTAAACAGATAAAAATTGATAGGAGTAACTGTTTTCGAGATATAAGCAAGAAACCAAAAAACTGTTACCTTAATAAAGCGCTTGCATATAAGCAAATTTAGTACTATTAGTATTATTATTATTAATGTTATTGTTATTAATATGACGACTAAAAACGACTCTGAAGACTTTGGTGACTTTTATGTCTTCTCCTTTTTCCTATACTAAAGTGTTAGACACAATTAATTTAGTTTAATTTCAGTATTTCAAACATTTTATTTTAAAGCAAATTTTTGTTAAATATTATTTATATCTATCTCTATAACTCGCTTATGCTTGGTCCTACAAGAAAAATACAAATAACTATTTTGTAGGAATTTTTATCAGCTTTAATTTTAGTAAAAAGATAAAAATTGATAGGAGTAACTGTTTTCGAGATATAAGCAAGAAACCAAAAAACTGTTACCTTAATAAAGCGCTTGCATATAAGCAAATTTAGTACTATTAGTATTATTATTATTAATGTTATTGTTATTAATATGACGACTAAAAACGACTCTCAAGACTTTGGTGACTTTTATGTCTTCTCCTTTTTCCTCAACTAAAGTGTTAGTTTTAATTAATTTAGTTTAATTTCGGTTTTTCAAACATTTTATTTTAAAGCAAATTTTTGTTAAAGATTATTTATATCCAACTCTATAACTCGCTTATGGTTAGTCCTACAAAAAAAATGCCAATAACTATTTTGTAGGAAATTTTATCAGCTTTGATTTTGAAAGAAAGATAAAAATTGATAGGAGTAACTGTTTTCGAGATATAAGCAAAAAACCAATAAGAAAACTGTAACTGTTACTAAACAAAAATGTAATTCAGTTTTCAATGTTTGAGACAAAGACGAAAATGCAGCATTTAAAATCGACTCTGAAGACTTCAGTGACTTTTATGTCACCTCCTTTTTCTTCTAATAAAGTATTGGACCCATTAAATTAAGTGTATTTTAAATCACAAGACATTTTCTGTTAAAGCACGTTTTTTTTAAATATTAATTATTTTCAAACTTATATCTCGCTTATGGTTAGTCCTACATAAAAAATGCAAATTACTATTTTGTAGGAAATTTTATCAGCTTTAATTTTAGTAAAAAGATAAAAATTGATAGGAGTAACTGTTTTCGAGATATAAGCAAGAAACCAAAAAACTGTTACCTTAATTAAGCGCTTGCATATAAGCAAATTTAGTACTAAAAACAACTCTGAAGACTTTGGTGATTTTTATGTCTTCTCCTTTTTCCTCTACTAAAGTGTTAGACCCAATTAATTTACTTTAATATCGGTTTTTCAAACATTTTATTTTAAAGCAAATTTTTGTTAAAGATTATTTATATCCAACTCTATAACTCGCTTATGGTTGGTCTTACAAAAGAAATGCAAATAACTATTTTGTTGGAAATTTTATCAGCTTTAATTTTGAAAGAAAGATAAAAATTGATAGGAGTAATTGTTTTCGAGATATAAGCAAAAAACCAAAGTGAAAACTGTTACAGTTACTGAACAAAAATGTAATTCAGTTTTCAATGTTTGAGACGAAGACGAAAATGCAGCATTTAAAAACGACTCTGAAGACTTCAGTGACTTTTATGTCACCTCCTTTTTCTTCTAATAGAGTATTGGTCCCAATAAATTAAGTGTATTTTAAATCACAAGACATTTTCTGTTAAAGCACTTTTTTTTTAAATATTAATTATTTTCAAACTTCTATCTCGCTTATGGTTAGTCCTACATAAAAAATGCAAATAACTATTTTGTAGGAAATTTTATCAGCTTTAATTTTAGTAAAAAGTTAAAAATTGATAGGAGTAACTGTTTTCGAGATATAAGCAAGAAACTGTTACCTTAACTAAGCGCTTGCATATAAGCAAATTTAGTAATATTAGTATTATTATTATTAATGTTATTGTTATTAATATGACGACTAAAGACAACTCTAAGACTTTTGTGACTTTTATGTCTTCTCCTTTTTCCTCTACTAAAGTGTTAGACACAATTAATTTAGTTTAATTCCGGTTTTTCAAGCATTTTATTTTAAAGCAAATTTTTGTTAAATATTATTTATATCCAACTCTATAACTCGTTTATGCTTGGTCCTACAAGAAAAATGTAAATAACTATTTGGTTGGAAATTTTATCAGCTTTAATTTTGAAAAAAAGATAAAATTTGATAGGAGTAACTGTTTTCGAGATATAAGCAAAAAACCAATAAGAAAACTGTAACTGTTACTGAACAAAAATGTAACTCAGTTTTCAATGTTTGAGACGAAGACAAAAATGCAGCATTTAAAAACGACTCTGAAGACGTCAGTGACTTTTATGTCACCTCCTTTTTCTTCTAATAAAGTATTGGACCCAATAAATTAAGTGTAGAAGAAAAAATAGGTGACATAAAAGTCACTGACGTCTTTAGAGTCGTTTTTAAATGCTGCATTTTTGTCTTCGTCTCAAACATTGAAAACTGAGTTACATTTTTGTTCAGTAACAGTTACAGTTTTCTTATTGGTTTTTTGCTTATATCTCGAAAACAGTTACTCCTATAAAATTTTATCTTTCTTTCAAAATTAAAGCTGATAAAATTTCCTACAAAATAGTTATTTGCATTTTTCTTGTAGGACCAACCATAAGCGAGTTATAGAGTTGGGTATAAATAATATTTAACAAAAACTTGCTTTAAAATAAAATGTTTGAAAAACTAAAATTAAACTAAATTAATTGTGTCTAACACTTTAGTAAAGGAAAAAGGAGAAGACATAAAGGTCACTAAAGGTTTCAGAGTCGTTTTTAGTCGTCATATTAATAACAATAACATTAATAATAATAATACTAATAGTACTAAATTTGCTTATATGCAAGCGCTTTATTAAGGTAACAGTTTTTTGGTTTCTTGCTTATATCTCGTAAACAGTTACTCCTATCAATTTTTATCTGTTTACTAAAACTAAAGCTGATAAAATTTCCTACAAAACAGTTATTTGCATTTTTCATGTAAGACTAACCATAAGCGAGATATAAGTTTAAAAGTTATTAGTATTTAAAAAAAAAGTGCTTTAACAGAAAATGTCTTGTGATTTAAAATACACTTAATTTATTGGGTCCAATACTTTATTAGAAGAAAAAGGAGGTGACATAAAAGTCGCTGAAGTCTTCAGAGTCGTTTTTAAATGCTGCATTTTCGTCTTCGTCTCAAACATTGAAAACTGAATTACATTTTTGTTCAGTAACTGTAACAGTTTTTACTTTGGTTTTTTGCTTATATCTCGAAAACAATTACTCCTATCAATTTTTATCTTTCTTTCAAAATTAAAGCTGATAAAATTTCCTACAAAATAGTTATTTGCATTTTCCATGTTGGACTAACCATAAGCGAGATATAAGTTTGAAAATAATTAATATTTAAAAAAAAAGTGCTTTAACAGAAAATGTCTTGTGATTTAAAATACACTTAATTTAATGGGTCCAATAGGATCAACTAAAGTGTTAGTCTTAATTAATTTAGTTTAATTTCGGTTTTTCAAACATTTTATTTTAAAGCAAATTTTTGTTAAAGATTATTTATATCCAACTCTATAACTCGCTTATGGTTGGTCCTACAAAAAAAATGCCAATAACTATTTTGTAGGAAATTTTATCAGCTTTGATTTTGAAAGAAAGACAAAAATTGATAGGAGTAATTGTTTTCGAGATATAAGCAAAAAACCAAAGTAAAAACTGTTACAGTTACTGAACAAAAATGTAATTCAGTTTTCAATGTTTGAGACGAAGACGAAAATGCAGCATTTAAAAACGACTCTGAAGACTTCAGTGACTTTTATGTCACCTCCTTTTTCTTCTAATAAAGTATTGGACCCATTAAATTAAGTGTATTTTAAATCACAAGACATTTTCTGTTAAAGCACTTTTTTTTTAAATATTAATTATTTTCAAACTTATATCTCGCTTATGGTTAGTCCAACATGGAAAATGCAAATAACTATTTTGTAGGAAATTTTATCAGCTTTAATTTTGAAAGAAAGATAAAAATTGATAGGAGTAATTGTTTTCGAGATATAAGCAAAAAACCAAAGTAAAAACTGTTACAGTTACTGAACAAAAATGTAATTCAGTTTTCAATGTTTGAGACGAAGACGAAAATGCAGCATTTAAAAACGACTCTGAAGACTTCAGCGACTTTTATGTCACCTCCTTTTTCTTCTAATAAAGTATTGGACCCAATAAATTAAGTGTATTTTAAATCATAAGACATTTTCTGTTAAAGCACTTTTTTTTTAAATACTAATAACTTTTAAACTTATATCTCGCTTATGGTTAGTCTTACATGAAAAATGCAAATAACTGTTTTGTAGGAAATTTTATCAGCTTTAGTTTTAGTAAACAGATAAAAATTGATAGGAGTAACTGTTTACGAGATATAAGCAAGAAACCAAAAAACTGTTACCTTAATAAAGCGCTTGCATATAAGCAAATTTAGTACTATTAGTATTATTATTATTAATGTTATTGTTATTAATATGACGACTAAAAACGACTCTGAAACCTTTAGTGACCTTTATGTCTTCTCCTTTTTCCTTTACTAAAGTGTTAGACACAATTAATTTAGTTTAATTTTAGTTTTTCAAACATTTTATTTTAAAGCAAGTTTTTGTTAAATATTATTTATACCCAACTCTATAACTCGCTTATGGTTGGTCCTACAAGAAAAATGCAAATAACTATTTTGTAGGAAATTTTATCAGCTTTAATTTTGAAAGAAAGATAAAATTTTATAGGAGTAACTGTTTTCGAGATATAAGCAAAAAACCAATAAGAAAACTGTAACTGTTACTGAACAAAAATGTAACTCAGTTTTCAATGTTTGAGACGAAGACAAAAATGCAGCATTTAAAAACGACTCTAAAGACGTCAGTGACTTTTATGTCACCTATTTTTTCTTCTAATAAAGTATTGGACCCAATAAATTAAGTGTATTTTAAATCACAAGACATTTTCTGTTAAAGCACTTTTTTTTTAAATATTAATTATTTTCAAACTTATATCTCGCTTATGGTTAGTCCTACATAAAAAATGCAAATAACTATTTTGTAGGAAATTTTATCAGCTTTAATTTTAGTAAAAAGATAAAAATTGATAGGAGTAACTGTTTTCGAGATATAATCAAGAAACCAAAAAACTGTTACCTTAATTAAGCGTTTGCATATAAGCAAATTTAGTATTATTAGTATTATTATTATTAATGTTATTGTTATTAATATGACGATTAAAAACGACTCTGAAGACTTTGGTGACTTTTACGTCTCCTCCTTTTTCCTCTACTAAAGTGTTAGACTCAATTAATTTAGTTTAATTTCGGTTTTTCAAACATTTTATTTTAAAGCAAATTTTTGTTAAAGATTATTTATATCCAACTCTATAACTCGCTTATGGTTGGTCTTACAAAAGAAATGCAAATAATTATTTTGTAGGAAATTTTATCAGCTTTAATTTTGAAAGAAAGATAAAAATTGATAGGAGTAATTGTTTTCGAGATATAAGCAAAAAACCAAAGTAAAAACTGTTACAGTTACTGAACAAAAATGTAAGTTTTCGAGATATAAGCAAGAAACTGTTACCTTAATTAAGCGCTTGCATATAAGCAAATTTAGTACTATTAGTATTATTATTATTATTAATGTTATTGTTATTGATATGACGACTAAGAACGACTCTCAAGACTTTGGTGACTTTTATGTCACCTCCTTTTTCTTCTAATAAAATATTGGACCCAATAAATTAAGTGTATTTTAAATCACAAGACATTTTCTGTTAAAGCACTTTTTTTTAAATATTAATTATTTTTAAACTTATATCTCGCTTATGGTTAGTCCTACATGAAAAATGCAAATTACTATTTTGTAGGAAATTTTATTTTTTAGTTTTTCAAACATTTAATTTTAAAGCAAGTTTTTGTTAAATATTATTTATATCCAACTCTATAACTCGCTTATGGTTCGTCCTACAAGAAAAATGCAAATAACTATTTTGTAGGAAATTTTATCAGCTTTAATTTTGAAAGAAAGATAAAAATTGATAGGAATAATAGTTTTCGAGATATAAGCAAAAAACCAAAGTGAAAACTGTTACAGTTACTAAACAAAAATGTAATTCAGTTTTCAATGTTTGAGACGAAGACGAAAATGCAGCATTTAAAAACGACTCTGAATACTTCTGTGACTTTTAAGTCACCTCCTTTTTCTTCTAATAATGTATTGGACCCAATAAATTAAGTGTATTTCAAATCACAAGACATTTTCTGTTAAAGCACTTTTTTTTTAAATATTGATTATTTTCAAACTTACATCTCGCTTGTGGTTAGTATTACATGAAAAATGCAAATAACTATTTTGTAGGAAATTTTATCAGCTTTAGTTTTAGTAAACAGATAAAAATTGATAGGAGTAACTGTTTTCGAGATATAAGCAAGAAACCAAAAAACTGTTACCTTAATAAAGCGCTTGCATATAAGCAAATTTAGTACTATTAGTATTATTATTATTAATGTTATTGTTATTAATATGACGACTAAAAACGACTCTGAAGACTTTGGTGACTTTTATGTCTTCTCCTTTTTCCTATACTAAAGTGTTAGACACAATTAATTTAGTTTAATTTCAGTATTTCAAACATTTTATTTTAAAGCAAATTTTTGTTAAATATTATTTATATCTATCTCTATAACTCGCTTATGCTTGGTCCTACAAGAAAAATACAAATAACTATTTTATAGAAAATTTTATCAGCTTTAATTTTAGTAAAAAGATAAAAATTGATAGGAGTAACTGTTTTCGAGATATAAGCAAGAAACCAAAACACTGTTACCTTAATAAAGCGCTTGCATATAAGCAAATTTAGTACTATTAGTATTATTATTATTAATGTTATTGTTATTAATATGACGACTAAAAACGACTCTCAAGACTTTGGTGACTTTTATGTCTTCTCCTTTTTCCTCAACTAAAGTGTTAGTTTTAATTAATTTAGTTTAATTTCGGTTTTTCAAACATTTTATTTTAAAGCAAATTTTTGTTAAAGATTATTTATATCCAACTCTATAACTCGCTTATGGTTGGTCTTACAAAAGAAATGCAAATAACTATTTTGTAGGAAATTTTATCAGCTTTAATTTTGAAAGAAAGATAAAAATTGATAGGAGTAATTGTTTTCGAGATATAAGCAAAAAACCAAAGTAAAAACTGTTACAGTTACTGAACAAAAATGTAAGTTTTCGAGATATAAGCAAAAAACTGTTACCTTAATTAAGCGCTTGCATATAAGCAAATTTAGTACTATTAGTATTATTATTATTATTAATGTTATTGTTATTGATATGACGACTAAGAACGACTCTCAAGACTTTGGTGACTTTTATGTCACCTCCTTTTTCTTCTAATAAAGTATTGGACCCATTAAATTAAGTGTATTTTAAATCACAAGACATTTTCTGTTAAAGCACTTTTTTTTTAAATATTAATTATTTTCAAACTTATATCTCGCTTATGGTTAGTCCAACATGGAAAATGCAAATAACTATTTTGTAGGAAATTTTATCAGCTTTAATTTTGAAAGAAAGATAAAAATTGATAGGAGTAATTGTTTTCGAGATATAAGCAAAAAACCAAAGTAAAAACTGTTACAGTTACTGAACAAAAATGTAATTCAGTTTTCAATGTTTGAGACGAAGACGAAAATGCAGCATTTAAAAACGACTCTGAAGACTTCAGCGACTTTTATGTCACCTCCTTTTTCTTCTAATAAAGTATTGGACCCAATAAATTAAGTGTATTTTAAATCATAAGACATTTTCTGTTAAAGCACTTTTTTTTTAAATACTAATAACTTTTAAACTTATATCTCGCTTATGGTTAGTCTTACATGAAAAATGCAAATAACTGTTTTGTAGGAAATTTTATCAGCTTTAGTTTTAGTAAACAGATAAAAATTGATAGGAGTAACTGTTTACGAGATATAAGCAAGAAACCAAAAAACTGTTACCTTAATAAAGCGCTTGCATATAAGCAAATTTAGTACTATTAGTATTATTATTATTAATGTTATTGTTATTAATATGACGACTAAAAACGACTCTGAAACCTTTAGTGACCTTTATGTCTTCTCCTTTTTCCTTTACTAAAGTGTTAGACACAATTAATTTAGTTTAATTTTAGTTTTTCAAACATTTTATTTTAAAGCAAGTTTTTGTTAAATATTATTTATACCCAACTCTATAACTCGCTTATGGTTGGTCCTACAAGAAAAATGCAAATAACTATTTTGTAGGAAATTTTATCAGCTTTAATTTTGAAAGAAAGATAAAATTTTATAGGAGTAACTGTTTTCGAGATATAAGCAAAAAACCAATAAGAAAACTGTAACTGTTACTGAACAAAAATGTAACTCAGTTTTCAATGTTTGAGACGAAGACAAAAATGCAGCATTTAAAAACGACTCTAAAGACGTCAGTGACTTTTATGTCACCTATTTTTTCTTCTAATAAAGTATTGGACCCAATAAATTAAGTGTATTTTAAATCACAAGACATTTTCTGTTAAAGCACTTTTTTTTTAAATATTAATTATTTTCAAACTTATATCTCGCTTATGGTTAGTCCTACATAAAAAATGCAAATAACTATTTTGTAGGAAATTTTATCAGCTTTAATTTTAGTAAAAAGATAAAAATTGATAGGAGTAACTGTTTTCGAGATATAATCAAGAAACCAAAAAACTGTTACCTTAATTAAGCGTTTGCATATAAGCAAATTTAGTATTATTAGTATTATTATTATTAATGTTATTGTTATTAATATGACGATTAAAAACGACTCTGAAGACTGGTGACCTTTACGTCTCCTCCTTTTTCCTCTACTAAAGTGTTAGACTCAATTAATTTAGTTTAATTTCGGTTTTTCAAACATTTTATTTTAAAGCAAATTTTTGTTAAAGATTATTTATATCCAACTCTATAACTCGCTTATGGTTGGTCTTACAAAAGAAATGCAAATAATTATTTTGTAGGAAATTTTATCAGCTTTAATTTTGAAAGAAAGAGAAAAATTGATAGGAGTAATTGTTTTCGAGATATAAGCAAAAAACCAAAGTAAAAACTGTTACAGTTACTGAACAAAAATGTAAGTTTTCGAGATATAAGCAAGAAACTGTTACCTTAATTAAGCGCTTGCATATAAGCAAATTTAGTACTATTAGTATTATTATTATTATTAATGTTATTGTTATTGATATGACGACTAAGAACGACTCTCAAGACTTTGGTGACTTTTATGTCACCTCCTTTTTCTTCTAATAAAATATTGGACCCAATAAATTAAGTGTATTTTAAATCACAAGACATTTTCTGTTAAAGCACTTTTTTTTAAATATTAATTATTTTTAAACTTATATCTCGCTTATGGTTAGTCCTACATGAAAAATGCAAATTACTATTTTGTAGGAAATTTTATTTTTTAGTTTTTCAAACATTTAATTTTAAAGCAAGTTTTTGTTAAATATTATTTATATCCAACTCTATAACTCGCTTATGGTTCGTCCTACAAGAAAAATGCAAATAACTATTTTGTAGGAAATTTTATCAGCTTTAATTTTGAAAGAAAGATAAAAATTGATAGGAATAATAGTTTTCGAGATATAAGCAAAAAACCAAAGTGCAAACTGTTACAGTTACTAAACAAAAATGTAATTCAGTTTTCAATGTTTGAGACGAAGACGAAAATGCAGCATTTAAAAACGACTCTGAATACTTCTGTGACTTTTAAGTCACCTCCTTTTTCTTCTAATAATGTATTGGACCCAATAAATTAAGTGTATTTCAAATCACAAGACATTTTCTGTTAAAGCACTTTTTTTTTAAATATTGATTATTTTCAAACTTACATCTCGCTTGTGGTTAGTATTACATGAAAAATGCAAATAACTATTTTGTAGGAAATTTTATCAGCTTTAGTTTTAGTAAACAGATAAAAATTGATAGGAGTAACTGTTTTCGAGATATAAGCAAGAAACCAAAAAACTGTTACCTTAATAAAGCGCTTGCATATAAGCAAATTTAGTACTATTAGTATTATTATTATTAATGTTATTGTTATTAATATGACGACTAAAAACGACTCTGAAGACTTTGGTGACTTTTATGTCTTCTCCTTTTTCCTATACTAAAGTGTTAGACACAATTAATTTAGTTTAATTTCAGTATTTCAAACATTTTATTTTAAAGCAAATTTTTGTTAAATATTATTTATATCTATCTCTATAACTCGCTTATGCTTGGTCCTACAAGAAAAATACAAATAACTATTTTATAGAAAATTTTATCAGCTTTAATTTTAGTAAAAAGATAAAAATTGATAGGAGTAACTGTTTTCGAGATATAAGCAAGAAACCAAAACACTGTTACCTTAATAAAGCGCTTGCATATAAGCAAATTTAGTACTATTAGTATTATTATTAATAATGTTATTGTTATTAATATGACGACTAAAAACGACTCTCAAGACTTTGGTGACTTTTATGTCTTCTCCTTTTTCCTCAACTAAAGTGTTAGTTTTAATTAATTTAGTTTAATTTCGGTTTTTCAAACATTTTATTTTAAAGCAAATTTTTGTTAAAGATTATTTATATCCAACTCTATAACTCGCTTATGGTTGGTCTTACAAAAGAAATGCAAATAACTATTTTGTAGGAAATTTTATCAGCTTTAATTTTGAAAGAAAGATAAAAATTGATAGGAGTAATTGTTTTCGAGATATAAGCAAAAAACCAAAGTAAAAACTGTTACAGTTACTGAACAAAAATGTAAGTTTTCGAGATATAAGCAAAAAACTGTTACCTTAATTAAGCGCTTGCATATAAGCAAATTTAGTACTATTAGTATTATTATTATTATTAATGTTATTGTTATTGATATGACGACTAAGAACGACTCTCAAGACTTTGGTGACTTTTATGTCACCTCCTTTTTCTTCTAATAAAGTATTGGGCCCAATAAATTAAGTGTATTTTAAATCACAAGACATTTTCTGTTAAAGCACTTTTTTTTTAAAATATTAATTATTTTTAAACTTATATCTCGCTTATGGTTAGTCCTACATGAAAAATGCAAATTACTATTTTGTAGGAAATTTTATTTTTTAGTTTTTCAAACATTTAATTTTAAAGCAAGTTTTTGTTAAATATTATTTATATCCAACTCTATAACTCGCTTATGGTTCGTCCGACAAGAAAAATGCAAATAACTATTTTGTAGGAAATTTTATCAGCTTTAATTTTGAAAAAAAGATAAAAATTGATAGGAATAATAGTTTTCGAGATATAAGCAAAAAACCAAAGTGAAAACTGTTACAGTTACTAAACAAAAATGTAATTCAGTTTTCAATGTTTGAGACGAAGACAAAAATGCAGCATTTAAAAACGACTCTGAATACTTCTGTGACTTTTAAGTCACCTCCTTTTTCTTCTAATAATGTATTGGACCCAATAAATTAAGTGTATTTCAAATCACAAGACATTTTCTGTTAAAGCACTTTTTTTTAAATATTGATTATTTTCAAACTTACATCTCGCTTGTGGTTAGTCTTACATGAAAAATGCAAATAACTATTTTGTAGGAAATTTTATCAGCTTTAATTTTAGTAAACACATAAAAATTGATAGGAGTAACTGTTTTCGAGATATAAGCAAGGAACCAAAAAACTGTTACCTTAATAAAGCGCTTGCATATAAGCAAATTTAGTACTATTAGTATTATTATTATTAATGTTATTGTTATTAATATGACGACTAAAAACGACTCTGAAGACTATGGTGACTTTTATGTCTTCTCCTTTTTCCTATACTAAAGTGTTAGACACAATTAATTTAGTTTAATTTCAGTATTTCAAACATTTTATTTTAAAGCAAATTTTTGTTAAATATTATTTATATCTATCTCTATAACTCGCTTATGCTTGGTCCTACAAGAAAATGCAAATAACTATTTTGTAGGAAATGTTATCAGCTTTAATTTTGAAAAAAAGATAAAAATTGATAGAAGTAACTGTTTTCGAGATATAAGCAAGAAACCAATAAGAAAACTGTAACTGTTACTGAACAAAAATATAATTCAGTTTTCAATGTTTGAGACGAAGACGAAAATGCAGCATTATTATTATTATTAATGTTATTGTTATTAATATGACGACTAAAAACGACTCTGAAGTCTTTGGTGACTTTTATGTCTTCTCCTTTTTCCTATACTAAAGTGTTAGACTCAATTAATTTAGTTTAATTTCGGTTTTTAAAACATTATATTTTAAAGCAAATTTTTGTTAAAGATTATTTATATCCAACTCTATAACTCGCTTATGGTTGGTTTTACAAAAAAAATGCAAATAACTATTTTGTAGGAAATGTTATCAGCTTTAATTTTGAAAAAAAGATAAAAATTGATAGAAGTAACTGTTTTCGAGATATAAGCAAGAAACCAATAAGAAAACTGTAACAGTTTTTACTTTGGTTTTTTGCTTATATCTCGAAAACAATTACTCCTATCAATTTTTATCTTTCTTTCAAAATTAAAGCTGATAAAATTTCCTACAAAATAGTTATTTGCATTTTCCATGTTGGACTAACCATAAGCGAGATATAAGTTTGAAAATAATTAATATTTAAAAAAAAAGTGCTTTAACAGAAAATGTCTTGTGATTTAAAATACACTTAATTTAATGGGTCCAATACTTTATTAGAAGAAAAAGGAGGTGACATAAAAGTCACCAAAGTCTTGAGAGTCGTTCTTAGTCGTCATATCAATAACAATAACATTAATAATAATAATAATACTAATAGTACTAAATTTGCTTATATGCAAGCGCTTAATTAAGGTAACAGTTTTTTGCTTATATCTCGAAAACTTACATTTTTGTTCAGTAACTGTAACAGTTTTTACTTTGGTTTTTTGCTTATATCTCGAAAACAATTACTCCTATCAATTTTTATCTTTCTTTCAAAATTAAAGCTGATAAAATTTCCTACAAAATAGTTATTTGCATTTCTTTTGTAAGACCAACCATAAGCGAGTTATAGAGTTGGATATAAATAATCTTTAACAAAAATTTGCTTTAAAATAAAATGTTTGAAAAACCGAAATTAAACTAAATTAATTAAAACTAACACTTTAATTATTATTATTATTATTATTATTATTATTATTATTATTATTATTATTATTATTATTATTATTATTATAATTATTATTATTAAAAACCGATTATAACTTTTGTATAGTATTGTTTTTATACCAGTTTTAAAATGAGTGATTAATTTTAGCCAATTTCTTGCCTAAAAACTATAAAATGGCTAAGATTGCCTAAAAACACTGATCACACATGATCTTTTGCATAGAAATGAGAAAACGCTCATATAACACAAAATAAACTTCATTTTTGCTTAGAAAACTAAGCTTACTTTTATTACTACTATTATTATTATTATTATTATTATTATTATTATTATTATTATTATTATTATTATTATTATTATTATTATTATTATTATTAATATTATTATTATTAAAAACCGATTATAACTTTTGTATAGTAAATGTTTTTATACCAGTTTTAAAATGAGTTATTAGTTTTAGACAATTTCTTGCCTAAAAACACAGATCACAGATGATCTCTTGCATAGAAATGAGAAAACGCTCAGATAACACAAAATAAGCATCATTTTTGCTTAGAAAAACTAAGCTTTAATTTAGAAAGAAATTTATTATTATAAGTATTATTATCATTATTATTATTATTATTATTATTATTATTATTATTATTATTATTATTATTATTATTATTATTATTATTATTATTATTATTAATATTATTATTATTATTTCATTTATTACTATTGTTATTATTATTATTATTAACTTTTGTATAGTAAATGTTTTTATACCAGTTTTAAAATGAGTTATTAATTTTAGACAATTTCTTGCCTAAAAACACAGATCACAGATGATTTCTTGCATAGAAATGAGAAAACACTCATATAACACACAAAATAAGCTTCATTTTTGCTTAGAAAACTAAGCTTACTTTTATTACTATTATTATTATTATTATTATTATTATTATTATTATTATTATTATTATTATTATTATTATTATTATTGTTATTATTATTATTATTATTATTAAAAACTTATATTAAACAGACAGAAAACGTCGTATTCTGACACAAAAAAACGAATTACGTTATAGACTTGACGAGAACGGCGTATCTCGGACTCTTATAGGGTCAAAAAGTATCAGTTTGGATTAAAATAAATTATTTTTGTTAACTCTCAGTCTGAATTGTTCATCAGTTCAAACAAAAACGGCTTATTTTAGACGATCTTTTGCTTTGAACAAGAAAACTTACATCGAACAGACTAAAAACGTATTAATCTGGCATAAAAGAGCAATTTATGTATCACTTTAGATAAAGGCAGCTAATCCTATTCGTTTCATTGCTTAAAATAGACAAAATTGTTAATAAATCTAACAAAAACGCTGTATTCTAGCACAAAATACTAATTACAATATAGTTTCGACGAGAATAGCTTATTTGGAATGATTCTATGCTTCCAAACGAGTAAATTTTTATTAAACAGATGCCAAACATCATGTTTTGTCCTATGAAGACATTTTATATTGCAGTTTGTATTAAAACAAAATATTTTCGTTGATTCTTTGTTAGAAGCAGCAAACCTAACATTAAAGAATCTGAAAACTTTGTATTCGGACACAAACCACCGAATTTTGTATCAGTTTAGACAAAAACGGTTGATTTTCGACAATATTTTGCTTTGAACAAGAAAACTTATATCAAACTGACTAAAAACGTCTTATTTTAGCACAAAACAAAAGATTTGCGTTATAGTCTTAAAGCTGATACATGCCACAGTTTGGATAAAAACCAAATATTTTTGTTAATTTATTGTTACAAACAAGAAACCTTACATCAAAGAAACTGAAAACCCCTTATTCAGGCACAGAAATTCGAATTACGTTTCAGTCTGGACAAAAACTGCTTATTTTAGACGATCTTTTGTCTTGAACACGAAAACTTACATTAAAAAGATTAAAAACGTCTTATTCTGGCTGAAAACTGCAAATTATATATTACTTTAGATAAAAGCAATTTATCCTGATTACTCCTTTACTTAGAATAGAGTAAACTTGTATAAAACTTAATGAAAACTTTAAATTTCGTCTCAAAGAAATAATTTACGTTATAGTTTTGACCAGCACTGTTTATTTCAAACGAATTTATGATTCGAAACTAATGAACTTTTATGGGGCAGATGCAAAACCACATATTACCATATAAAGCGTTGTTTTAAAGCAAAGTATTACCTTTTGCAACAAGAAATTTCACGTCAAAGAAACTGAAAACTTCGTATCCATGCATAAATATCGAATTACGTATCAGTTTAAGCAAATACAGCTTATTTTAAACGATTCCTTGCTATAAACAAGAAAAATTTTATCAAGCATATTGAAAACGTCTTATTCTCGAAAATAAGAGCAAATTATGTATCAGTTTTAACAAAAGCGGATTACTCTGTTTGATTCTATGCTTAGAGTAGAGTAAACTACTATAAAACGTAATGAAAACTCTATATTCAAGCTCAAAAGAACAAATTACGTTATAGTTTTGGCAAAAAAAATATTTCGGACGATTACATACTTCGAAGTAAGCAAACTTTAATTGAACAAGTGCAAAAGCTTTGCTTTAAAATAACGATTTTTGTGGTAATATGGTATTTTGCATCTGTCCTATAAAAGTTTACTCGTTTTGCTCCATTGAATCATTCGAAATAAATTATTTTGACACAACAACAACGAAAATAATTTGTTTTTGTTTAAACTGTAACATAAGTCGCTTTTATAAAACGAACTAAGACGTTTGGCATCTGTTTAGTGAAAGTTTTCTCGTTTGGGGGCATAAAATCGTTTGAAATTAAAACTATAACGTAAATTATTTCTTTGTATCACTTTAAAGATTTGCGTTATAGTCTTGACGAGAACTGTTAATTTCAAACGATTCTATGGTTTGAAACCAGTATACTTTCACTGAACAGAGGCAAAACGTCTGATTTCGCCTTTAAAAAACGATTTATGTCACAGTTTGGATTAAAACCAATGATTTTCGTTTATTCATTGTTACAAACAAGAAACCTTACATCAAAGAAACTGAAAACCTCTTATTCAGGCCCAGAAAATCAAATTACGTTTCAGTCTAGACACAAATTGCTTATTTTAGACGACTCTTTCTTTTGAACACGAAAACTTACATTAAAAAGATTAAAAACGTCTTATTCTGGCTCAAAACTGCAAATTATGTATTACTTTGGATAAAAGCAGTTTATCCTGATTACTCCTTTGCTTAGAATATAGCAAACTTGTATAAAACTTAATGAAAACTTTAAATTTCGTCTCAAAGAAATAATTTACGTTATAGTTTTGACCAGAACTGTTAATTTCAAACGATTTTATGCCCCCAAACAAGAAAACTTTCACTAAACAAATGCCAAACGTCTTAGTTCGTTTTATAAAAGCGACTTATGATACAGTTTAAACAAAAACAAATTATTTTCGTTGTTGTTGTGTCAAAATAATTTATTTCGAATGATTCAATGGAGCGAAACGAGTAAACTTTTATAGGACAGATGCAAAATACCATATTACCACATAAATCGTTATTTTAAAGCAAAGTATTAGCTTTTGCACTTGTTCAATTAAAGTTTGCTTACTTCAAAGTATGAAATCGTCCGAAATATTTTTTTTTGCCAAAACTATAACGTAATTTGTTCTTTTGAGCTCGAATATAGAGTTTTCATTACGTTTTATAGTAGTTTACTCTACTCTAAGCATAGAATCAAACAGAGTAATCCGCTTTTGTTAAAACTGATACATAATTTGCTCTTATTTTCGAGAATAAGACGTTTTCAATATGCTTGATAAAATTTTTCTTGTTTATAGCAAGGAATCGTTTAAAATAAGCTGTATTTGCCTAAACTGATACGTAATTCGATATTTATGCATGGATACGAAGTTTTCAGTTTCTTTGACGTAAAATTTCTTTGCAAAAGGTAATACTTTGCTTTAAAACAACGTTTTATATGGTAATATGTGGTTTTGCATCTGCCCCATAAAAGTTCATTAGTATCGAATCATAAATTCGTTTGAAATAAACAGTGCTGGTCAAAACTATAATGTAAATTATTTCTTTGAGACGAAATTTAAAGTTTTCATTAAGTTTTATACAAGTTTGCTCTATTCTAAGCAAAGGAGTAATCAGGATAAATTGCTTTTATCTAGAGTAATATATAATTTGCAGTTTTCAACCAGAATAAGACGTTTTTAATCTTTTTAATGTAAGTTTTCGTGTTCAAAACAAAGGATCGTCTAAAATAAGCAGTTTTTGTCCAGACTGAAACGTAATTCGAATTTCTGTGCCTGAATAAGGGGTTTTCAGTTTCTTTGATGTAAGGTTTCTTGTTTGTAACAATGAATTAACAAAAATATTTGGTTTTTATCCAAACTGTGGCATGAATCAGCTTTAAGACTATAACGCAAATCTTTTGTTTTGTGCTAAAATAAGACGTTTTTAGTCAGTTTGATATAAGTTTTCTTGTTGAAAGCAAAATATTGTCGAAAATCAACCGTTTTTGTCTAAACTGATACAAAATTCGGTGGTTTGTGTCCGAATACAAAGTTTTCAGATTCTTTAATGTTAGGTTTGCTGCTTCTAACAAAGAATCAACGAAAATATTTTGTTTTAATACAAACTGCAATATAAAATGTCTTCATAGGACAAAACATGATGTTTGGCATCTGTTTAATAAAAATTTACTCGCTTGGAAGCATAGAATCATTTCAAATAAGCTATTCTCGTCGAAACTATAATGTAATTAGTATTTTGTGCTAGAATACAGCGTTTTTGTTAGATTTATTAACAATTTTGTCTATTTTAAGCAATGAAACGAATAGGATTAGCTGCCTTTATCTAAAGTGATACATAAATTGCTCTTTTATGCCAGATTAATACGTTTTTAGTCTGTTCGATGTAAGTTTTCTTGTTCAAAGCAAAAGATCGTCTAAAATAAGCCGTTTTTGTTTGAACTGATGAACAATTCAGACTGAGAGTGAACAAAAATAATTTGTTTTAATCCAAACTGATACTTTTTGACCCTATAAGAGTCCTATAAGAGTCCGAGATACGCCGTTCTCGTCAAGTCTATAACGTAATTCGTTTTTATGTGTCAGAATACGACGTTTTCTGTCTGTTTAATATAAGTTTTTAATAATAATAATAATAATAATAATAACAATAACAATAATAATAATAATAATAATAATAATAATAATAATAATAATAAAAATAATAATAGTAATAAAAGTAAGCTTAGTTTTCTAAGCAAAAATGAAGCTTATTTTGTGTGTTATATGAGCGTTTTCTCATTTCTATGCAAGAAATCATCTGTGATGTGTTTTTAGGCAAGAAATTGTCTAAAATTAATAACTCATTTTAAAACTGGTATAAAAACATTTACTATACAAAAGTTAATAATAATAATAATAATAATAATAATAATAATAATAATAATAATAATAATAATAATAATAATAATAATAGTAATAATAATAATAATAATAATAATAATAATAGTAATAAAAGTAAGCTTAGTTTTCTAAGCAAAAATGAAGCTTATTTTGTGTGTTATATGAGCGTTTTCTCATTTCTATGCAAGAGATCATCTGAGATTTGTGTTTTTAGGCAAGAAATTGTCTAAAATTAATAACTCATTTTAAAACTGGTATAAAAACATTTACTATACAAAAGTTATAATCGGTTAATAATAATAATAATAATAATAATAATAATAGTAATAATAAAAATAATAGAAATAATAATAATAATAATAAAAATAATAATAATAGTAGTAATAAAAGTAAGCTAGGTTTTGTAAGCAAAAATGAAGTTTATTTTGTGTTATATGAGCGTTTTCTCATTTCTATGCAAAAGATAATGTGTGATCTGTGTTTTTAGACAATCTAAGCCATTTTATAGTTTTTAGGCAAGAAATTGGCTAAAACTAATCACTCGTTTTAAAACTGATATAAAAACAATACTATACAAAAGTAATAATCGGTTTTTAATAATAATAATTATAATAATAATAATAATAATAATAATAATAATAATAACAATAATAATAATAATAATAATAATAATAATAACAATAATATTAATAAAAATAATAATAATAGTAATAAAAGTAAGCTTAGTTTTCTAAGCAAAAATTAAGCTTATTTTGTGTGTTATATGAGTGTTTTCTCATTTCTATGCAAGAAATCATCTGTGATCTGTGTTTTTAGGCAAGAAATTGTCTAAAATTAATAACTCATTTTAAAACTGGTATAAAAACATTTACTATACAAAAGTTAATAATAATAATAATAATAATAATAATAATAATAATAATAATAATAATAGTAATAGTAACAAAAGTAATAATAATAATAATACTTTTAATAAGGAAAAATGGAGCTTATTTTGTGTGTTACATGAGCGTTTTCTCATTTCTATGCAAAAGATCATGTGTGATCTGTGTTTTTAGGCAATCTAAGCCATTTTATAGTTTTTAATATTTAACAAAAATTAGCTTTAAAATAAAATGTTTGAAAAACTGAAATTAAACTAAATTAATTGAGTCTAACACTTTAGTAGAGGAAAAAGGAGGAGACATAAAAGTCACAAGTCTTAGAGTTGTCTTTAGTCGTCATAATAATAACAATAACATTTATAATAGCAATACTAGTAGTACTAAATTTGCTTATATGCAAGCGCTTAATTAAGGTAACAGTTTTTTTGTTTTTTGCTTATATCTCGAAAACAGTTACTCCAATCAATTTTTACTTTTTCACCAAAATTAAAGGTGATAAAATTTCCTACAAAATAGTTATTTGCATTTTTCATGTAGAACTAACCATAAGCGAGATATAAGTTAAATAATTAATAATTGAAAAAAAGTGTTTTAACAGAGAATGTCTTGTGATTTAAAATACACTTAATTTATTGGGTCCAATACTTTATTAGAAGAAAAAAAGGTGACATAAAAGTCACTGAAGTCTTCAGAGTCGTTTTTAAATGCTGCATTTTCGTCTCAAGTTTTTAGTCGTCAAATTAATAACAATAACATTAATAATAATAATACTAATATTACTAAATTTGCTTATATGCAAGTGCTTAATAAAGGTAACAGTTTCTTGCTTATATCTCGAAAACAGTTACTCCTATAAATTTTTATCTTTCCTTCAAAATTAAAGCTGATAAAATTTCCTACAAAATAGTTTTTATCATTTTTTTTTGTAGGACCAACCATAAGCGAGTTATAGAGTTGGATATAAATAATCTTTAACAAAAATTTGCTTTAAAATAAAATGTTTGAAAAACCGAAATTAAACTAAATTAATTGGGTCTAACACTTTAGTAGAGGAAAAAGGAGGAGACGTAAAAGTCACCAAAGTCTTCAGAGTCGTTTTTAATCGTCATATTAATAACAATAACATTAATAATAATAATACTAATAATACTAAATTTGCTTATATGCAAACGCTTAATTGAGGTAACAGTTTTTTTTAGTTTCTTGATTATATCTCGAAAACAGTTACTCCTATCAATTTTTATCTTTTTACTAAAATTAAAGCTGATAAAATTTCCTACAAAATAGTTATTTGCATTTTTCATGTAGGACTAACCATAAGCGAGATAGAAGTTTGAAAATAATTAATATTTAAAAAAAATGTGCTTTAAGAGAAAATGTCTTGCGATTTAAAATACACTTAATTTATTGGGACCAATACTCTATTAGAAGAAAAAGGAGGTGACATAAAAGTCACTGAAGTCTTCAGAGTCGTTTTTAAATGCTGCATTTTCGTCTTCGTCTCAAACATTGAAAACTGAATTACATTTTTGTTCAGTAACTGTAACAGTTTTCACTTTGGTTTTTTGCTTATATCTCGAAAACAATTACTCCTATCAATTTTTATCTTTCTTTCAAAATTAAAGCTGATAAAATTTCCTACAAAATAGTTATTTGCATTTCTTTTGTAAGACCAACCATAAGCGAGTTATAGAGTTGGATATAAATAATCTTTAACAAAAATGTGCTTTAAAATAAAATGTTTGAAAAACCGAAATTAAACTAAATTAATTGGGTCTAATACTTTAGTATAGGAAAAAGGAGAAGACATAAAAGTCACTAAATGTTTCAGAGTCGTCTTTAGTCGTCATATTAATAACAATAACATTAATAATAATAATACTAATAGTACTAAATTTGCTTATATGCAAGCGCTTTATTAAGGTAACAGTTTTTTGGTTTCTTGCTTATATCTCGAAAACAGTTACTCCTATCAATTTTTATCTTTTTACTAAAATTAAAGCTGATAAAATTTCCTACAAAATAGTAATTTGCATTTTTTATGTAGGACTAACCATAAGCGAGATATAAGTTTGAAAATAATTAATATTTAAAAAAAAAGTGTTTTAACAGAAAATGTCTTGTGATTTAAAATACACTTAATTTAATGGGTCCAATACTTTATTAGGAGAAAAAGGAGGTGACATAAAAGTCACTGAAGTCTTCAGAGTCGAATTTAAATGCTGCATTTTCGTCTTTGTCTCAAACATTGAAAACTGAATTACATTTTTGTTTAGTAACAGTTACAGTTTTCTTATTGGTTTTTTGCTTATATCTCGAAAACAGTTACTCCTATCAATTTTTATCTTTTTTTCAAAATCAAAGCTGATAAAATTTCCTACAAAATAGTTATTGGCATTTTTTTTGTAGGACTAACCATAAGCGAGTTATAGAGTTGGATATAAATAATCTTTAACAAAAATTTGCTTTAAAATAAAATGTTTGAAAAACCGAAATTAAACTAAATTAATTAAAACTAACACTTTAGTTGAGGAAAAAGGAGAAGACATAAAAGTCACCAAAGTCTTGAGAGTCGTTTTTAGTCGTCATATTAATAACAATAACATTAATAATAATAATACTTATAGTACTAAATTTGCTTATATGCAAGCGCTTTATTAAGGTAACAGTTTTTTGGTTTCTTGCTTATATCTCGAAAACAGTTACCCCTACCAATTTTTATCTTTTTACTAAAATTAAAGCTGATAAAATTTCCTACAAAATAGTTATTTGTATTTTTCTTGTAGGACCAAGCATAAGCGAGTTATAGAGATAGATATAAATAATATTTAACAAAAATTTGCTTTAAAATAAAATGTTTGAAATACTGAAATTAAACTAAATTAATTGTGTCTAACACTTTAGTATAGGAAAAAGGAGAAGACATAAAAGTCACCATAGTCTTCAGAGTCGTTTTTAGTCGTCATATTAATAACAATAACATTAATAATAATAATACTAATAGTACTAAATTTGCTTATATGCAAGCGCTTTATTAAGGTAACAGTTTTTTGGTTTCTTGCTTATATCTCGAAAACAGTTACTCCTATCAATTTTTATCTGTTTACTAAAATTAAAGCTGATAAAATTTCCTACAAAATAGTTATTTGCATTTTTCATGTAAGACTAACCACAAGCGAGATGTAAGTTTGAAAATAATCAATATTTAAAAAAAAAGTGCTTTAACAGAAAATGTCTTGTGATTTGAAATACACTTAATTTATTGGGTCCAATACATTATTAGAAGAAAAAGGAGGTGACATAAAAGTCACTGAAGTCTTCAGAGTCGAATTTAAATGCTGCATTTTCGTCTTCGTCTCAAACATTGAAAACTGAATTACATTTTTGTTTAGTAACTGTAACAGTTTTCACTTTGGTTTTTTGCTTATATCTCGAAAACAATTATTCCTATCAATTTTTATCTTTCTTTCAAAATTAAAGCTGATAAAATTTCCTACAAAATAGTTATTTGCATTTTTCTTGTAGGACCAACCATAAGCGAGTTATAGAGTTGGATATAAATAATATTTAACAAAAACTTGCTTTAAAATAAAATGTTTGAAAAACTAAAAAATAAAATTTCCTACAAAATAGTAATTTGCATTTTTCATATAGGACTAACCATAAGCGAGATATAAGTTTAAAAATAATTAATATTTAAAAAAAAAGTGCTTTAACAGAAAATGTCTTGTGATTTAAAATACACTTAATTTATTGGGTCCAATACTTTATTAGAAGAAAAAGGAGGTGACATAAAAGTCACCAAAGTCTTGAGAGTCGTTCTTAGTCGTCATATCAATAACAATAACATTAATAATAATAATACTAATAGTACTAAATTTGCTTATATGCAAGCGCTTAATTAAGGTAACAGTTTCTTGCTTATATCTCGAAAACTTACATTTTTGTTCAGTAACTGTAACAGTTTTTACTTTGGTTTTTTGCTTATATTTCGAAAACAATTACTCCTATCAATTTTTATCTTTCTTTCAAAATTAAAGCTGATACAATTTCCTACAAAATAGTTATTTGCATTTCTTTTGTAAGACCAACCATAAGCGAGTTATAGAGTTGGATATAAATAATCTGTAACAAAAATTTGCTTTAAAATATAATGTTTGAAAAACCGAAATTAAACTAAATTAATTGAATCTAACACTTTAGTATAGGAAAAAGGAGAAGACATAAAAGTCACCAAAGTCTTCAGAGTCGTTTTTAGTCGTCATATTAATAACAATAACATCAATAATAATTATATTGCTGCATTTTCGTCTTCGTCTCAAACATTGAAAACTGAATTACATTTTTGTTCAGTAACAGTTACAGTTTTCTTATTGGTTTTTTGCTTATATCTCGAAAACAGTTACTCCTAACAATTTTTATCTTTCTTTCAAAATTAAAGCTGATAAAATTTCCTACAAAATAGTTATTTGCATTTTTCTTGTAGGACCAACCATAAGCGAGTTATAGAGTTGGGTATAAATAATATTTAACAAAAACTTGCTTTAAAATAAAATGTTTGAAAAACTAAAATTAAACTAAATTAATTGTGTCTAACACTTTAGTAGAGGAAAAAGGAGAAGAGATAAAGGTCACTAAAGGTTTCAGAGTCGTCTTTAGTCGTCATATTAATAACAATAACATTAATAATAATACTAATAGTACTAAATTTGCTTACATGCAAACGCTTAATTAAGGTAACAGTTTTTTGGTTTCTTGCTTATATCTGGAAAACAGTTACTTATATCAATTTTTATCTTTTTACTAAAATTAAAGCTGATAAAATTTTCTACAAAATAGTTATTTGCATTTTTCATGTAAGACTAAGCATAAGCGAGATATAAGTTTAAAAATGATTAATATTTAAAAAAAAAGTGCTTTAACAGAAAATGTCTTGTGATTTAAAATACACTTAATTTATTGAGTCCAATACTATATTAGAAGAAAAAGGAGGTGACATAAAAGTCGCTGAAGTCTTCAGAGTCGTTTTTAAATGCTGCATTTTCGTCTTCGTCTCAAACATTGAAAACTGAATTACATTTTTGTTCAGTAACTGTAACAGTTTTTACTTTGGTTTTTTGCTTATATCTCGAAAACAATTACTCCTATCAATTTTTATCTTTCTTTCAA